>NC_060178.1:83724397-84024397 GCF_021184085.1 Oncorhynchus gorbuscha | reverse complement strand
TCACATAATAAATGTTATGACAATTTGCTTCGGAAAAATATACGGCAGCAGTGGATTTGATCCCAATACGAATAAATGCATGTTTATCAGCGAGTCACCAGCTCCTGCCTGACCCTGTACCCATGGCAGATGTTGACGAGCAATCTTCTGTATCTTGTTTGACTTTTCTTTAGTTTTCTTGCATTTGTTTGCAATAGTTTGATTGTGTTAAGAACCATGATCTCTCCCACCATCCACATCCACACCATACGTGTGTTATACTGAGGTGAACGGGGTGTGTATACAGTTCCTTCAGAAAGTATTCACATCCCTTGACATTTTCCATATTTTGTTGTGTTACAGTCTGAATTTAAAATTTATTACATTTTGATTTTGTGTCACTGGCCTTACACACAATACTCCATAATTATGTTTTTAGAAACTATTACAAATGAATTAAAAATGAAAAGATGAAATGTCTTGAGTTAATAAGTATTCAACCCCCTTGTTATGGCAAGCCTAAATAAGTTCAGGAGTAAATAAATAACTAACTGCCATATAGCAGTTCTACAACATACTGCCAAAATAAAGGAAACACTTGAGTAAATGAGGGATACAAAGAATATTGAAAGTAGATGCTTCTACACAGGTGTGTTTCCTGAGTTAATTAAGCAATTAACATACCATCATGCTTAGGGTCATGTATAAAAATGCTGGCAGGTCATTATGTTGTCTACCATAGCTATGCCCCAATAGAATGACGATGCTCCCATCCACAGGAGACGCGAGTGGTCACTGAATGGTTTGATGCGCATGGAAACGATGTAAACCATATGTCATGGCCGTCTCAGTCACCAGATCTCAACCCAATTGAACACTTATGGAAGATTCTGGAGCGGCGCCTGAGATAGTGATTTCAACCACTATCAACAAAACAACAAATGATGGAATTTCTCATGGAAGAATGGTGTCACATCCCTCCAATAGAGTTCCAGACACTTGTAGAATCTATGCCAAGCTGCATTAACACACTTTATGTTGGTGTTTCCTTTATTTTGGCAGTTATCTGTATCATATTTAGTGGTGGACAAAGTACTCAATTGTCATACCTGCGTAGAAGTTAAGATACCTTAATAGAAAATGACTCAAGTAAAAGTCACCCAGTAAAATACTACTTGAGTAAAAGTCCAAATGTATCTGGTTTTAAATGTACAGTGGTGGAAAAAGTTGTCGAAATTGATTTTTTTTGTTGAAATTGTCATACTTGAGTATAAATACAAAGTAAAAGTAAATGCTATACATCAAATTCATTTTATTAAGCAAACTAGACAGCACATTATTTTTGGGGGGACAGACAGACAAGGGCAGACTCATACACTCAGACATAATTTACAAATTGCGTTTTTGTGAGTCTGACAGATCCAGTAGAGATGCCAAAGCGTTATATTGACAGGTTTATGAATAATTCTGTCTTGCTTGAGCATTAGAAATGTAACAAGTACTTTTTGGTGTCATGGAAAATGTACAGGAGTAAAAAGTACATATTTTATTTAGGAATGTAGTAGAGTAAAAGTAAAAGTTCTCAAAAATATAAATAGTAAAGTCCAGATACCCACCCAAAATACTTAAGTGGTATTTAAAAGTATTTCTTACTTAAGTACTTCACATCACTGATCATACTATTCTCTGTATATGAGAATATATTATTACCTGAGAATACATTATCATATTTTGTTGTTCTCTCGAGCTAAGATTGGATCCTATAATACTAAAAGAACCTTAATAACTGCAGCACCTTGGACTACAAGAAGTATCCAAACTTCTACAACTACAACAAACACCACTCACCAATGGTATTCTTCACCAATCACGATTATATACAGGAGATGAATATATGGACGACAAATTATGACAACAAATTAATCAAACTGTACCTGGAAAAATCACATGAATTTCACATCTGAAGATGTGATCTCATGTGATTGTCACACCCTGACCTTAGAGAGCCTTTTTATTTCTCTATTTGGTTAGGCCAGGGTGTGATTTGGGTTGGCATTCTAGTTTTCTATTTCTTTGTTGGCCGGGTATGGTTCCCAATTAGAGGCAGCTGTCTATTGTTGTCTCCAATTAGGAATCATACTTAGACAGCCTGTTTTCCACCCTAGTTTGTGGGATCTTGTTTTTGCACAGTTGCTGTCTAGCCCTGCAGAACTTTACATTTGTTTATATTTTGTTGTTTTGTCGGTGTTTCAGTATAAAATGATCATGAACACTTTCCACGCTGCGCTTTGGACTCATCCATTCAACGACGAGCGTAACAGTGATCACGTGATTTAATGTGAAGTTAATGTGATAACATTTGACAACATGTGAAGCAACATGTGACATGTGATGATAACATATGAAACGTGACATGTGGACATGTGAAATTAATGTGAAATAAATGTCATTTAGAATATTTTACTTTGAAAAGCACAATTGACATTAATTCAATTTAAACTGTCGTGGTTCCCTGCAGATTTGATTTAGTTCCCGGTTTGATCCATCGATTTCCCCCAGTACGTTTTAGGACATTCTTAGAACATTGTGTCAAGGTCCCCTAGAGGTTTTTTTCTTGAGGTGAAAATACAGTAAATCAAATGTATTTATACAGCCCTTCTTATATCAGCTGATATATCAAAGTGCTGTACAGAAACCCAGCCTAAAACCACAAACAGCAAGCAATGCAGGTGTAGAAGCACGGTGGCTAGGAAAAACTCCCTAGAAAGGCCAAAACCTAGGAAGAAACCTAGAGAGGAACCAGGCTATGAGGGGTGGCCAGTCCTCTTCTGGCTTTGCCGGGTGGAGATTATAACAGAACATGGCCAAGATGTTCAAATGTTCATAAATGACCAGCATGGTCAAATAATAATAATCACATTAGTTGTCGAGGTTGCAACAAGTCAGCACATCAGAATATCAGTTGAATATCCAACCTGAAAATATCTTTACCTCGGAAGCTATCCTCACCATAAGGTGATCGTTGTCCTGTATATTATGAGTACAGCGACTGCAATGAGAAGGCATAATGTTAATGTTACTAACGTTACTTAGCTTTGGCTGGTGGAGGTCCTGACGAACCACGTCCAGATAAAGCATCCGGGGTGAAAAAGTTGAATGAAAAAAGTTGAGCAAGGGAAAAAATAAAAATATAAAATGGTAATTAAAAAGTTCAAACTGTGTAGTTGGCAGGTAGCAAAGTAAGGTAAACGTGTTGCTCTTCCCTCCTCCAGACCAGGTGGGCAGAGACTTGTGCCTGCTCCTCTTCCTGCTCCACACATCCACACACTCTCACAAATAAGAGCATGGTTACAGTACAGTGTTGTTCCCTGGTGTACAAAAAGGTGAAATGCACACATAAGATACCTTTAGAGGTACACATAGGAACTCACATGGTACTGGGTCTGTACCAGCTGGGTGCATTCGCATGCTTTGAAATCGTTCGAAGACACCACTTGGCTAATGGCCAATAAGCTGAGTCAACCATAAAGTAAAAGTACAGCTATCATGCTTGTAAACAATTTATACCGTTCAAAAACACATTACTAGATTGCTTTTTATAAATAGTGTTTTGTTGTTACATTTAACTGCCGAAAATGCTGTTATCTAAGTAATTTCCTTAGTGTTGTCAGGAGGTCAGCATGTGGGAGATGCAGCACAACTGCTTCACAGCTCATTACTGACACATTCACTTACAAAATTTGAAGAGCAGACAGTGTCAAAGGAGATGCTCTACTTACATCGGCATAACCATTAAACACTTAAATTGCCGTTAACCGTAACGTAGTGACAAATCACATTTTTCAAATTTCAATAGCTCTTTAACCATTACTCCTAAAACTTTCAAAACTGGTTGTAGCTAACCCGATGGCATAGACACACATTGCACACACTTATCTTTACATCTCGTACTAATTTAAAAGATTTATTTACATTTTTGAATTTCAATTGCTCTTTTGTAATGTGACCTACTGACTTCAAACAAGATTCAGAATATCCACCGACTACCCTTCTATATTGTACACCCTTCAGTTTGTCCGTTTTAATCTCACATGTTTTTACATTAATTTTTCAAAATGTAAAACTTCAATAGCTCCTTGGTCATGTGACCTACTGGACTCAAACAAACTTTAGAATGTCCACAGACTAGCCTTATATATTGCACACTCTTATTTGTGTACTGTAAAATCAAGTGGTTGTAACGTACATTTTTCATAGTTTTAAATTCCAATAGCTCCTTGGTCATGTGACCTACTGACTTCAAACAAGGTGCAGAATGTCCACTGACTACCCTTCTATGTTGCACACCCTTTAGTTTGTCCATTTTCATCTCACACGTTTTTACATTAATTTTTCAAATTTCAATAGCTCCTTGGTCATGTGACCTACTGACTTCAAACAAGGTTCAGCATGTCCACTCAGTGGGCCTACACATTGCACACCCTTTAGTTTGTCCATTTTTATCTCACAAGATTTTACATGAATTTTTCAACATTTTAAATTCCAATAGCTCCTTGCTCAGAAATTCATACAGTATGAAGGATGAACATAGAAGTACATTAGATGTGCACCTAACCAAGTCTAAGGACATGTAATATCATTATGTAGTCAACTGGAATTGTAGTTGAGCTTTTATGTTATGCAGGTGAATGAGGACCCAAAAGCGACTTAACAGAAACAGAGTTTATTCCAGTCCAAACAGAAAACGACTAATCCTGAATTCTTAACAGGTTATGTCCAAACGGGGAATAACAGAAATCCTCTAGTCTGTTAACAGGAGAAGCGGCCACAGACTGCAGGTCGCTTCGGGTAGGCGCAGGCCGTAGCTGATAGAGACACCTGCTCACCACGCAGCATCTGATGAAGGCAAAAACACGACAGGACGGAACAAGAACACAGTACAGCAAACAGCAAACAAGGATCCGACAAGGACAGAAGCAGAAACAGAGAGAGAAATAGGGACTTAATCAGAGGGCAAAATAGGGGACAGGTGTGAAAGAGTAAACGAGGTAGTTAGGGGAATGAGGAACAGCTGGGAGCAGGAACGGAACGATAGAGAGAGAGAGGGATAGAGAGAGAGGGAAAGAAACCTAATAAGACCAGCAGGGGGAAACGAAGAAGAGAAGAGAAGAAGAGAAGAGAAAGCACAGGGACAAGACATGACAATATATGACAAAACATGACATTTTATTTATTTTTATTTTTTATTTCACCTTTATTTAACCAGGTAGGCAAGTTGAGAACAAGTTCTCATTTGCAACTGCGACCTGGCCAATATAAAGCAAAGCAGTGTGACACAGACAACAACACAGAGTTACACATGGAGTTAATAATAAACAAGCTAATAACACAATACACAAATCAATGACACAGTAGAAAAAATAAAGTCTATATACAGTGTGTGCAAAAGGCTTGAGGAGGTAGGCAATAAATAGGCCATAGGAGCGAGTGATTACAATTTAGCAGATTAACACTGGAGTGATAAATCAGCAGATGATGATGTGCAAGTAGAGATACTGGTGTGCAAAAGCAGAAAAGTAGAAAAGTAAATAAAATAAAAACAGTATGGGGATGAGGTAGATAGATTGGGCAATGTACAGCTGCAGCGATCGGTTAGCTGCTCAGATAGTTGATGTTTAAAGTTGGTGAGGGAAATAAAAGTCTCCAACTTCAGCAATGTTTGCAATTCGTTCCAGTCACTGGCAGCAGAGAACTGGAAGGAAAGGCGGCCAAATGAGGTGTTGGCTTTGGGGATGATCCGTGAGATATACTTGCTGGAACGTGTGCTACGGGTGGGTGTTGTTATCGTGACCAATGAACTGAGATAAGGCGGAGCTTTACCTAGCATAGACTTATAGATGACCTGGAGCCAGTGGGTCTGGCGACGAATATGTATGTTGGGCCAGCCGACTAGAGTATACAGGTCGCAGTGGTGGGTGGTATAAGGTGATTTGGTAACAAAACAGATGCCACTGTGATAGCAAACTGGATGCAGTCTGAGTAGAGTGTTGGAAGCTATTTTGTAGATGACATCGCCGAAGTCGAGGATCGGTAGGATAGTCAGTTTTACTAGAGTAAGTTTGGCGACGTGACTGAAGGAGGCTTTGTTGCAAAATAGAAAGCCGATTCTAGATTTGATTTTTGATTGGAGATGTTTAATATGAGTCTGGAAGGAGAGTTTACAGTCTAACCAGACACCTTGGTATTTATAGATGTCCACATATTCTAGATCGGAACCGTCCAGGGTGGTGATGCTAGTCGGGCGGGCGGGTCGGGCAGCGAACGGTTGAAAAGCATGTATTTGGTTTTACTAGCGTTTAAGAACAATTGGAGGCCACGGAAAGGAGTGTTGTATGGCATTGAAGCTTGTTTGGAGGTTAGTTAGCACAGTGTCCAAGGAAGGGCCAGAGGTATATAGAATGGTGTTGTCTGCGTAGACCCTGCCAGAGGTCTGGACAACATGCCCTCCGATTTGACACACTGAACTCTGTCTGCAAAGTAGTTGGCGAACCAGGTGAGGCAATCATTAGAAAAACCAAGGCAATTGAGTCTGCCGATAAGAATACGATGATTGACAGAGTCAAAAGCCTTGGCCAGGTCGATGAAGACGGCTGCACAGTACTGTCTTTTATTGATGGCGGTTATGATATCGTTTAGTACCTTGAGCGTGGCTGAGGTGCACCTGTGACCGGCTTGGAAGCAGGATTCCAGAGCGGAGAAGGTACGGTGGGATTCGAAATGGTCAATGATGAGTTTATTAACTTGGCTTTCGAAGACTTTAGATAGGCAGGGCAGGATGGACATAGGTCTGTAACAGTTTGGGTCTAGGGTGTCTCCCCCTTTGAAGAGGGGGATGACCGCAGCAGCTTTCCAATCTTTAGGGATCCTGGACGATACGAAAGAGATGTTGAACAGGCTGGTAATAGGGGTTGCAACAATGGCGGCGGATTGTTTTTGGAAAGAGAGGGTCCAGAATGTCTAGCCCAGCTGATTTGTATGGGTCCAGATTTTGCAGCTCTTTCAGAACATCTGCTGTCTGGATTTGGGTGAAGGAGAAGCTGGGGAGGCTTGGGCGAGTAGCTGCAGGGGGGGAGGAGCTGTTGGCTGGGTTTGGAGTAGCCAGGAGGTAGGCATGGCCAGCCATTGAGAAATGCTTATTGAAATGATCGATTATCATGGATTTATCAGTGGTGACTGTGTCACCTAGCCCCAGTGCAGTGGGCAGCTGGGAGGAGGTGCTCTTGTTCTCCATGAACTTTACAGTGTCCCAAAACCTTTTGGAGTTAGAGCTACAGGATGCGAATGTCCGCTTGAAAAAGCTTGCCTTTGCTTTCCTGACTGACTGCGTGTAATGGTTCCTGACTTCCCTGAACAGTTGCATATCATGGGGACTATTCGATGCTATTGCAGTGCGCCACAGAATGTTTTTTTGCTGGTCAAGGGCAGCCAGGTCTGGAGTGAACCAAGGGCTATATCTGTTCTTAGTTCTGCATTTTTTGAACAGGGCCTGCTTATCTAAGATGGTGAGGAAATTACTTTTAAAGAATGACCAGGCATCCTCGACTGACGGGATGAGGTCGATATCCCTCCAGGATACCCGGGCCAGGTCGATTAGAAAGGCCTGCTGGCAGAAGTGGTTTAGGGAGCGTTTGACAGTGATGAGGTGTGGTCGTTTGACTGCAGACCCATAGCGGATACAGGCAATGAGGCAGTGATTGCTGAGATCCTGATTGAAAACAGCGGAGGTGTATTTGGAGGGCAAGTTGGTCAGGATAATGGCTATGAGGGTGCCCATGTTAATGGATTTAGAGTTGTACCTGGTGGGTTCCTTGATGATTTGTGTGAGATTGAGGGCATCTAGCTTAGATTGTAGGACTGCCGGGGTGTTAAGCATATCCCAGTTTAGGTGACCTAACAGAACAAACTCTGAAGATAGATGGGGAGCGATCAATTCAGAAATGGTGTCCAGTGCACAGCTGGGAGCAGAGGGGGGTTGATAGCAGGCGGCAACAGTGAAAGACTTATTTCTGGAGAGGTTCATTTTTTAAATAAGAAGTTCAAACTGTTTGGGTATAGACCTGGAAAGTATGACAGAACTTTGCAAGCTATCTCTGCAGTAGATTGCAACTCCTCCCCCTTTGGCAGTTCTATCTTGACGGAAAATGTTGTAGCTGGGTTTGGCAATCTCAGAATTGTTGGTGGCCTTCCTAAGCAAGGATTCAGACGCGGCAAGGATATCAGGGTTGGTGGAGTGTGCTGAAGCAGTGAGTAAAACAAATTTAGGGAGGAGGCTTCTGATGTTGACATGCATGAAACCAAGGCTTTTCCGATCACAGAAGTCAACAGAGGAGGAGTAGGATGAGGGTATGGCTAAAGACTATCAAAACTGGTCGCCTAGAGCGTTATGGACAAAGAATAAAAGGAGCAGATTTCTGGGCATTGTAGAATAGATTCAGGGCATAATGTGCAGACAGGGGTATGGTGGGGTGCGGGTACAGCGAAGGTAAGCCCAGGCACTGAGTGACGATAAGAGAGGTTGTATCTCTGGATAAGCTGGTTATAATGGGTGAGGTCACCGCATGTGTAGGGGGTGGGACAAAGGAGGTATCAGAGGTATAATGAGTGGAACTAGGGGCTCCACAGTAAACTAAAACAATGATAACTAACCTGAACAACAGTATACAAGGCATATTTACATTTGAGAGAGACATACAGCGAGGCATAAAGTAATCACAGGTGTTGATTTGGAGAGCTAACTAAGACAACAACAGGTGAGACAACAACAGCTAATCAGCTAAAAGGTAAAATGGCGATGACTGGGCAGAGAGGGTTGGTTAACTACACACAGAAAGTTCACACCTGAGTTCGCGGCCAGGGCCGATAGATAAAAAAATATAAAATATATATATATATAAACAAACAGAATAGAGTACCGTGATTAATGGACAGTCCAGCGGGCATCAGCTATGTAATCAAGTGATCATAGGGTCCAGGGGGCATCAATAGAATTTCTATCCGGGCAGATGCCCGGGGCTAGTAGAAGCGGCTCCGACGGAGGCTTGAACGCGAATGTTTCTGGTGGTGCGGCGGGGTGACGACTACACTGGCGATTTATGGCCTTTATTCTGTCACTTTAAAGTAAATAGTGAAGATGTGACATCATGTAAACACAGTATTGTCAGCAGTAACACACTTTTTTGACAACATAACACCTTATGTATGATACTTCATCTCCCTAACAACCTCAACCTTCTCTTTCTGTCCAACAGGGTGAACCAAAAACACTTGTAACGCCCGTCGGAAGAAGTGGACCAAGGTGTAACGTGTGGTTGAGGTTGTGAGTTCAAATCCCAGATGTGGTTGCATCCCAAGTGTGCTAACAGATGTTGAGATTATTTCCATTTATGTTCCAATTCCTAATTTTACGGTATTGAAAATGATTTAATTAGAATTTGAATTGATGTGTACTTCCTGAATACAGTTTGTTGTTGTTGTATATCCACTGACAAAATACAGTTCAGCTGTAGAAATACCTTCACAGTTGTTTCCACTATTTTCACCGCAACGCAGTAGCTGGAAAATGACTATAAAATTACAGGATAAAAAAACAACATATTGTGCCATAAGCACATCTACCTTTAAATGCAATTGCAAGTCAGGCATACCAAGTTAATTTGCAGGAAGGGCCAAAAAGTACCCAAGTGCATTGCAATTGACAGTAAATGAACGTCCTCTCACTGTCAACTGCGTTTATTTTCAGCAAACTTAACATGCGTAAATATTTGTATGAAGACAACAAGATTCAACAACTGAGATATAAACCGAACAAGTTCCACAGACATGTGACTAACAGAAACGGAACAATGTGTCCCCGAACAAAAGAGTCAAAATCAAAAGTAACAGTCAGTATCTGGTGTGATCACCAGCTGTACTGCAGTGCATCTCCTTCTCATGGACTGCACCAGATCTGCCAGTTCTTGCTGTGAGATATTACCCCACTCTTCCACCAAGGCACCTGCAAGTTTCTGGGGGGAATAGCCCTAGCCCTAGCCCTCACCCTCCGATCCAACAGGTCCCAGACGTGCTTAATGGGATTGCTGGCCATGACAGAACACTGACATTCCTGTCTTGCAGGAAATCAGGCAAAGAACAAGCAGTATGGCTGCTGGCATTGTCATGCTGGAGGGTCATGTCAGGCTGAGCCTGCGGGAAGGGTACCACATGAGGTAGGAGGATGTCTTCCCTATAACACACAGCGTTGAGATTGCCTGCAATGACAACAAGCTCAGTCCGATGATGCTGTGACACACCGCCTCAGACCATGACGGACCATCCACCTCCAAATCGATCCCGCTGTAGAGTACAGGCCTCTGTGTAACGCTCATTCCTTTGACGATAAACGCAAATTGCAATTTATTGCTCTGGCCACATCTGCAGTCCTCATGCCTCCTTGCAGCATGCCTAAGGCACGTTCACGCAGATGAGCAGGGACCCCAGGCATCTTTATTTTGGTGTTTTTCAGAGTCAGTAGAAAGACCTCTTTAGTGTCTTAAGTTTTCATAACTGTGACCTTAATTGCCTACCGTCTGTAAGCTGTTAGTGTCTTAACGACCGTTCCACAGGTGCATGTTCATTAATTGTTTATGGTTCATTGAACAAGCAAGGGAAACAGTGTTTAAACCCTTTACAATAAAGATCTGTGAAGTTATTTGGATTTTTACTAATTATCTTTGAACGACAGGGTCCTGAAAAAGGGACGTTTTTTGTTGTTGATGAATTTATATAGAAAAACTCTAATACATTATCCTATTACTGTAAAAATGTATCTTATAATGACCATAACATTTACCCCAAAATTAATAACAATGGATAACAGTGTAGTTTCAATGTTATCACATGTTGAACCACATGATTTCACATGTGGAAAATTGCATGATTTCACACGTGAAACATGAAATTTCACAAGGGAAATCATGTAAAAACCTGTTTTTGGAACACTTCACATGTGACATATCGAATCTAAAATCATGTGAAAACGTGTTTTGGAACACTTCACCAGACATTTCAGATGTGAAAACACATTTTTGGAACACTTCACATGATATTTCACACGTGAAAAAGTGTTTTTGGAACACTTTACATGTGACATTTCACATGTGGTGAACGCGTCTGCTTTTGAAGCACTTGTTTTAAATGTTTTAAAATGTGCAATTCCATGTTATCGCTGTTCAGCTAAAATATTACCCATCTGTGATTTGAACTCACTCACAAGCGCTGGATTTGACGTATGCTGATCTTTCTGCAGCACCACAAAGCCTTTAGCAGTCCTTTAAACATTCATTATCTATAATACATCTCTGCACTTATCAGAAGCCATCTGCACTGATATTCTATTCTCTCGTCATTGATTTAATTGACTTATTTCAGAAATGTCAGGGTTTGGTGTACAGGTGTCTAATGTTGGTGTGACATATTATTCTGTTTTAATGATACTCCTGAATCACTATGATAAATATAATAGTTTTTCTTGAGTGTATTTTTAACAAAGCTGAGATTTACTTTGAAGTCTAAAGTGTAGGAATATAGGTGAAATCAGTAACTGACAGATATGGTGGCATAGCAAGAACATTGGCACGAGGTGAACCAAGAGGTTGTGAGTTCAAACCCAAAGTAAAGACATGTTGAATAATAATTACTGTATAAACATACACAATGTAAGTTGAAAGCACTGTGTATATAGCCTTGTTATGTATTGTGTTACATTGATTAGATTTTTTTTATTTTAGGTTATTTAGTAAATATTTTATCAACTCTATTTCTCTAACTGCATTGTTGGTTAAGGGCTTGTAAGAAAGCTTTCACGGAAGGTCTACATCTGCTGTATTTGGCACATGTGACAAATCAAATCTGATTTGATCACAACTCTTTTTTATTTGCAGTTCATCACCTGTGAAATTTAATGTGAAAATGTTCATTCACATGTGAAAGGTTTTTGATCACATGTGAAAGTCCATCATATGTGAAGTGTTCCAAAAACACATGGTTTGACATGATTTCAAACGTGAAAATCCACGTCATCACATGTGAAGTTTTGTGCAAAACATGTGGAAATGTCACATGTGAAATGGTTTTCCATAAGGGGAGGGAACATGTGGAGAACTGATGATGACGGGGAGAATGAAGAGGAAATACCATGCTTCCGTGTGTCTGAAATGGCACACTATTCCCTTTTGGTGCACTACTTTCAACCAGGGGCTAAAGGAAAAAAGCTGAACATACCGTAGCTCCGGACATTTCTAGACATTTAATGTTTCTCCTGTTTCTGGGTTGAATACACTGTGAATGGCACTGAAAGAGAAAATAATGAGTCATGAATATAAGAGCCATTGTAACACTCCCTCACACTCATGTTTGAGTTCAGGACACAGAACATTCTTTGAATGATACAATAATTATTGTTATTTTAAATCTTACAATTGTAAAATGGTTTAATGAATCTGCTTCTGACCGTTTATTCTCTCTGTAAGAGAAAATAAACCACCAAGTGTAAATTATTCATTGTTCAAACAAGATTATAAAACATGTATTTTATTTTGTTACTTTTGTTTGAAAGCACACACTGAAGTATTGTCTGCAACATGTGCATTACTCATGATACCCCGTCATACCACCAAGTGTCGCTAAAACCAAACACAACTTCAAACTGTGACCCGGTCGAATTATGTTATTTGGGTTACATACACATAAACTCCTTTTCAAATCCTTTCAGACTATTTTAATACAGACGCTGCTTTTGAAAATGTATATACACAGAGTATACAAAACATTAAGAGCACCTGCTCTTCCCGTTACATAAACTGACCAGGTGAATCCAGGTGAAAGCTATGATCCCTTATTGATGATACTTGTTAAATCCACTTCAAAGGGAAAGAGACAGGCTAAAGAAGGATTTTCAAGCCTTGAGACATGGATTGTGTATGTGTGCCTTTCAGAGGGTGAATGGACAAGACAAAATATTTAAGTGCCTTTGAACCGGGTAAGGTAGTAGGTTCTAGTTGCATCGGTTTGTGTCGAGAACTGAAACGCTGAGTTTTTCACGCTCAACAGTTTCCCGTGTGAATCAAGAATGGTCCACCACCCAAAGGCCATCCACCCACCTTGACACAACTGTGGAAAGCATTGGAGTCAACATAGGCCAACATCCATGTGGAACGCTTGTAGAGTCTATGCCCCGACGAATTGAGGCTGTGCGTATAATCAGTGTATATTGTAGCAAACGGAGGGAGTGGGAAGCGAACCCGCATCAGCGTGAACGGCATAAATCCTACGCATTGCACCACTAGGGTTAACACATTTGGTGGGAAACGTGGCTCATATAGCTAGGATCAGTACCCTGCCCCCTCCGAACCGGAAAGCATGTCCCAGTGTTCAGATCCCTCACACATACCGGGCTGTGCGTTTCGATGACCCCACGGCCACCATTCCATTTCTGACACCATTGTAGCGAACTGACGGAGCGGGAAGCGAACCCGTGTCTCAGGCATGAAAGGCAAACACCATAAGGTTAACAAATTTGGTATGAATTATAAAGTGGCTCATAGCAAGGATCGATGCAATATGGTAAACCGACCTTGTCTTGTCTACTGGCAAACTTCATTCTGTCTCCAATAAATTATCCATATAGCCCAACTACTGATACGGAGTCAGACACCTTTCACTCCCCTGGTGATTAAGGATAGTATGGGAGTAAAGTAATCCTATCCTAGATCTGTGGTACAGTAGCACACGAGTCGTCTCCCTCCGAAGTTCTTCCCCAGAGTTTTGATGCGTGCGGAGGCGGAGCCAAAACCTCGAGGAGTCGCTCGTTCCGCTCGAGGTCGCAGAGGGATTAGTCAAATTGAAAAGGTGTCAGATCCGCTCGAGGTCGCAGAGGGATTAGTCTAAATTGAAAAGGTGTCAGCTTCGCTCGAGGTCGCAGAGGGATTAGTCTAAATTGAAAATGTGTCAGATCAGGTCTCCTAGCGCGCGCACGATTCAGTCAAACTGCCAGGCGAGGGTGACATTATTTTCTTGACCTTCAGTAAAACAGGGAGTAGGAAAAGAACTGAATGAAGTCAGAGTTTGACTTTCAACCACTTATCAGAAAGTCTTCTGGATATTGTTTCGCTAGCAGCATAACTTCTTTATACACACACCTTCTGTGCTGTCTGCTCCTTGAGCCTCGGCTCCAACCAAGCACCTGACAAACGCTAGCTGAGCACTACTCTACACTCCTCCAATCCTTCAACAGGGACCGGACAACCTGTGAACACATTTACAATACTGGTAAGATGTTCTGTCTTTGACCTCTTCGTTTGTTTATTATTGAGCGGTCTTGGAAGACCACAAATCAAAATCGGACAAACCAATCTGCAAATTTGATACAACTGGTCGAAAAAACGAGCCCAAATCTAGCTAGCAGCAACGTCCGACGTTCTATTAATGAGTTATTTTCTATCTAGCTAGATCTACCGTTATTATAATAATAATAACAATTTATATCATGTTCTGTCCTATTCTGTTCATTTGGTTCTGTTCTATCGGGGTTCTAGTCTATTCCTTCGAAGTGTGGCAGGGTTTTCAAACCTCTCCTCGGGGACCCCCCAGCCGTTCCATTTATTTGGTATAACGTTACTGTACCAGTTTGTTTTCCTAACTACAGGGAAGCCCTCTAGCTATAGCAGCTCTGTGTTTGTTTACAAATGCTCACGTGCCTCCCTCAATGGACAGCTGCTCAGTTTGTTATGATGTTGTTATGACACCCTCTGAACTCTGTGTACTGGGCTTGATGGCAATCAAGAGGAGTGTCATGTACTAGCTGGCAGGCAAGGTAACTGAGTCTGTGACACATTGACATGCATGCCATTACTAGCCACTAGTTATCCGGAACAGAAATCCTATGGGGTAACTTCTGATTGGAATAAAACTGGATTCATGATTGCAGCCTTACATGATGCCTCCTCCCTTCACATACATGTAGCACCTATCATTCCAAATTTTCATAGCTAATATGATGTGATCTGTTATTGTACTTGACCGTGTCTACTGCCTATTATTGTGTAGTCTCTATAATGACAGCATATGTGATAACTTAGCCCCACAACCTGATGGTAAACAGAAGCCCTGCTGTAGTCAGAGAGACACACCAATAACAGTCCCTCCCAGCACAACCTTTCAGAAGAAGGGGAGGAATTTGAATAGAATTTAATAGAATGGGATAGAGTAGAATAGAAAACATTGTCCTTCAGAAGGACATTTCTTTGCAAAGTCTTGCACAGGTGACACAAAAACACATTCAGTTGGAGGTACAAAGGTGGTACAATATTTTCGTGTTTTAGCCCAACACTTTGCCTCCCAGCTCCATTGGGTGTCTTAATTGCTGTTTTGTTTTTGCCCAGAAAACTCCTATTTTAATTGGATCTGGGTGGCTGCAGCTCTGTGTGTGATCTCAGATATGCCTCATTCACTTGCAGCTGTACAATCCAAAAACCAGACGAATGTATTTTTCTCCTAAAACATTTATCCTGGATATGTTTTGTCCCGTACGTGCTGCTGGCTGTGTCCCCTGTGATTAAGATGCGGTCACTTCTGCCTTTCAGTGTACGTCCCAAATGTCACCCTATTCCCTATATAGTGTACTACATTTGACCAGGGCCTGTAGGGCTTTGGTCAAAAGTAGTAGGCTTACACTATGTAGGGAATAGGGTGACATTTGGGACAGAGCCCCCAGTTTACTTCTGTCGGGAAAAGTTTGCAGCTTTTTCCCCGACAAGTGGCAGAGTTCCAGACAGCTCCAAGTGAAAAAGACATTTCCTAGAAGTTGAAGGAAAGTGGAAGGAGTTAAGGAGTAGTATTCCGACATGGAATGATCCTAAGATAACATTCCATGGTGAATAGGCTTCCTGAGTGAAAGAAAAACAAACACATTAGATTGGTTTTAGAGAGCCACCCATCCTTAATTATGTTGTAGTTACAACTTGTAATAACACCCAGTGCTTTGCTAATGCTTTTATTAAATAGTAGTGAATGCCCAGCTCATGATGACATGTCTGTGTGTTCTGGTAGGTTTTACTGTTTCAGGTTGGCGGAAACAGCTGAGAACCCAACACACACCTTGCCCTAAGGACAATCCTAGGCAGACTCCATTTGATTTACAACGGGACAGACAACCAGGCCCCATACACAAACACACACTCTGGAAACCAAGCAACCAACAGAAGGCAGAGGAACACAGCCTCTAACAACCAACTACCCCACCTATCTCACCATCTCACCCAGTTGATACCTAGCCTAACCTAGGCCCGGAGATAAAAATGTTCTCTGCTGGCTGTTCTGGTTGATTCCTATCTGACTGACACACGCAGGCAGACAGACTGGCTGGTTTGGGCATTTTGTGACGCTCTTCTGTACGTTCATCATCATTGTGTATCCGAAGGAATCAACATGCACCTGACTGGGTAAGGTTGAGGCCTCGACTGCCAAGGACCACTTAGACGCAGTTGAGACAACTGACCTCGTAAGGACCGTGTGTGGTTACTGGTCACTGGTGTGGTGGTCAGTTATGGGTAAGGAACAGGACTTCCTGGTGGCAGTGAAGAGTGGAGACATCCTCCTGGCACACAAACTTCTGGCTAAGGTTAAATGCAACAAAACCAGTGAGTACCTAGACACACACACACACACATCTGCTTTCTCTTTCAATTCCTGATGCAGCCCGTGTCTGCCTGTGTTTGTGTTCAGAGCATGTGTATCTGTTGGCTTGATGCAATGTACAGCAGAAGCATTGATAGCCTGTCCCTTATCTGAGTGATACTGTTCTCTGTATCTATATCAAAAGAAAAACGTTGTATTTAAAATAGCAGTATCAGGTTCAACCATCCACCACAACCAATGATCCATCTAGGGGTCGGACAATTTGAATTTAAATGTAGTCAAACCCCTAACAATATGACCTAATCTCCAAAACACAGATGCTGGTACTGTACAATATGTCTCAGGGTGTGCCTGGTCAAATGTAGTGTACTGTATAGGGAATAGGGTGCCATTTGGGATGCACCCTCACAGTGGAGCTTCGGTGTTGCTTATCTCTATAGATTCAAGTCAAACTGCTCGCGAGGTTAGCCTACCATAGCATTGTTGCTAATCACAGTATTCTCCTTATCCTGGCCAGGAGAAAGTCTAACCTCTCTCTCTCTCTCTCTCTCTCTCTCTCTCTCTCTCTCTCTCTCTCTCTCTCTCTCTCTCTCTCTCTCTCTCTCTCTCTCTCTCTCTCATGGGCTAAATGTTTCAATGCTCGGGAAAGGAAATGAGTGGCGTAGTTGTTGCATTCATTTTTTAATTTGTAGGGCTGGGAATTGCCATGGACCTCACAATATTATATTTTCACGATACTTAGGTGCCGATACGATATGTATTGCAATTCTTACTATTGTCATGATTCTATATGTGTTACGATTCAATACTGGGATTTTATTGTGATTCGATGTTCCAAATATATATATATTTTTTACCTGACGAAGATCCGTTTCAGACCGAAACGTTGTCAATAAAGCAGTGGATTGGGAGCTTTAACAGTATGTGGGCCTTCTTGTTTTATACTAGTACTCTTTATTAGTCCAGCACCTATGTTTTTAAGGATGTGCGTGTGACCACAAACCTTTCCAAATATATTGCTCACCATATGTCTGCTGCACAGGGACAAGTGGGAGTCATGAGATTTTTTTGCTGTTGATCAGTCATGTTAATAAAATTGCTGAAAACAAATTGGCTACCTTTTTAAAAAGTAGATGGTGAACAAGCCATGAAGAAAAAATACTGGACTTTTGGTGTAGACACAGCAAACTAACGCAAAAATAATATCGAGATACTGTCAAAACGACACGGTATATCATCCAAAATAATATCCCAATATGTAACTGTTTCAATATGTTCCCCCCGTCACTATTAATTTGCAGTGTGGTTTATTTCACTTTACCAACTTTCCGGATGTTGGCCAATTAGCCAGTTTCACTCTTGGAATATGCTTGTATGAGTACTCTACTCTGACTGGAAAAATAGGCTACTTTCTGATGCTTTGCAATGGCCCGTCTGTAATATGTTCCATTTGTAAATGAGTAGTTTAGTATCTCGGGACGATAAGACTTAACATTTGAATGGCTCTATTTTAACAAACCTAATGCAATGGTAAATCTAAGCGCAGGCGTTAGCACTATAGGTTCAGGGGTGTGTCAGAAATATTTTTGCTATTTTCACAACTACAATTATCGGCGTGAAAGGGCTGGGTTTTCATGAACAAACAAGTTGTGGGTGTGTAGAGGCTTGTGCCCTCACTGGCCAATCAGAATGTGCTCCATGGCTAAATATGTGGTTGCTTCAAGTTGTGTATTTCCAGTCTTTAATGTATTCCCTTGGAATCAACTCCAATTCCAATGTTAGTCTGTTTATAGTTTGTTAAATGAAATGAAATAACAAAATGTAGAGCTATCCTATCTTTGCTAAATACATTAACTTGAACCCATTTTGCAGTCCACATTGTTCTAAGTAATTGCATGGCTTCAATAGCATTCACACTGATATAGGGGCTAGGCCTACTGTAAATCACATTATGGCTGACCATGTACATGCCAAACATTGCCAATAAGCAAAATTAAAATTCACTATTGATGAGGCCTAAAAAGAGAACGAATAATTCAAATCAAATTCGAAAGAAAAATAAACCACAACTTGTTTTAAATAGGCTACGTGTAAATACACTTACAGGGACCATAGTTTCTCCCTGTGGGTATGTAACATTAAGACAGAGGAGACTATGGAGGGTTTTATGTACAGGACATCCAAACTTTTCACAGTAGCTGGATCCAGTATAGATCCAATATAAAGAGAAAGGGAGAAAGTCTGTATACTGCTCCCAAATATATTTTATGAACATAATCAGATCTTACAGATCAGATCGTATTCTCACATCTCCAGGAGCTGCATTGCATGGGCACCACAGAGTTGGCACCATAAAACCAGGAAGGTGAATCATTCTAATAAATTTGGTTGTAATAAAATGTTTCTAAATACAAAGTATACAGGCATAAAAAGCAAATACGCTAAAACCAGCTATTGGTTCATTTAAATATCCCTATCAGCGTATATAGCTCCACAGTGATCTGGTACTGGTATTCCCTGTATATAGAGCCGCAGTGATCTGGTACTGGTACTCCCTGTATGTAGTTCCACAGTGATCTGGTACTGGTACTCCCTGTATATTGTTCCACAGTGATCTGGTACTGGTACTCCCTGTATATTGCTCCACAGTTATCTGGTACTGGTACTCCCTGTATATTGTTCCACAGTGATCTGGTACTGGTACTCCCTGTATATTGTTCCACAGTGATCTGGTACTGGTACTCCCTGTATATTGTTCCACAGTGATCTGGAACTGGTACTCCCTGTATATTGTTCCACAGTGATCTGGTACTGGTACTTCCTGTATATTGTTCCACAGTTATCTGGTACTGGTGCTCCCTGTATATTGTTCCACAGTGATCTGGTACTGGTACTCCCTGTATATTGCTCCACAGTTATCTGGTACTGGTGCTCCCTGTATATAGAGCCGCAGTGATCTGGAACTGGTACTCCCTGTATATTGCTCCACGTTGATCTGGTACTGGTACTCCCTGTATGTTGCTCCACAGTGATCTGGTACTGTTACTCCTTGTAAATAGCTCCACAGTGATCTGATACTGGTACTCCCTGTATGTTGCTCCACAGTGATCTGATACTGTTACTCCTTGTAAATAGCTCCACAGTGATCTGATACTGGTACTCCCTGTATGTTGCTCCACAGTGATCTGATACTGGTATGCCTTGTATATAACTCCATTCTTGTGGATATTATTCCTCTTGTGTTACTAGTTATTTTAAATATGTTTTAACTCTGCATTGTTGGGAAGGGCTCATAAGCAAGCATATCACAGAAAAGTCTACACCCATTGTGTTCGGTGCATGTGACAAATAATATTTGATTTGATTTGAAACACACACACACACACACACACACACACACACACACACACACACACACACACACACACACACACACACACACACACACACACACACACACACACACACACACACACACACACACACACACACACACACACACACACACACACACACACACACACACACACACACACACACACACACACCATGTCATCACCATTGACCCTAGTGGAGGGGTTAAGGATCTGGTCAATGCTACAGTCGTTCATCACCGCAGGAGAGCTGTAAGAATGACAGAATCCCAGATGCTCTGGTCTACACTGGCTGGTATAGCCCTGGCTAGGTGTCAATGAAGTTGAATAGCATGCCTATTGATTATGTGGAGCTGTAAAAGGTCTGTCTGTATGGAAAGAAAGGGAACAGGTGGTAGTAGGTCACCATAGGGCCATAGACCAGAACTGCGTCCCAAATTTCACCTTATTTCATAATATACACACACATTTCATAATATTTCCTATATAGTGCACTACTTTTGATCCATGTCCTATTGAGAGCCCGTAGGGCTCTAGTAAAAAGTTGTGCACTAAATAGGGAATAGGTTGCCATTTTGGATGCCGCCCAGTGGTCAGAGAGCTGATAGACCAGAGTCTGGCTTTATCCTGAGTCTGACTGACCATCTGCTGACAGGTCCTGTCTCTCTGTCCTCTCCTAGACTAGCCCAGGCTACATCCCAAATGACACCCTATTCCCTGCATAGTGCACAACTTTTGATCAGAGCTACATAGGGCACAACTTTTGACCAGGGCCCATAGGATAGTGTACTATGTAGGGGATAGGGTGTCATTTGGTACGCTACCCTAGTCTGGCCGTCCACTAAGACCCGCTATTATTGACCCAAAGAAGGTCCAAAAATGCAGGCACAACATTTTTGTGGAGGTGACCGATTCATCATGGCGAAAGACATACTCACAGTGAACTATTTTATTCAGTAAGCTGATAGTGGACTATTTGAGACAGAATGGAGAGCACGTCCCCAACCACATCGACAGAGCTGTTGTGGAGCAGGACGAGCGCTTCAAGTTCCTTGGCGTCCACATCACTAAGTACTTAACATAAAATCAAATTGTATTTGTCACATGCGCTGAATAGGTGTAGACCTTACTGTGAAACGCTTACTTACAAGCCCATAACCAACAATGCAGTTTTAAGAAAATAGTTACGAAAATATTTACTAAATAAAGTTTAAAAAATAAATAATAATATGAACACAATAAAATAACAATAATGAGGCTAAAAACAGGGGGTACTGGTACCGAGTCAATGTGCTGGGGTACAGGTTAGTCTAGGTAATTTGTACATGTAGGTAGGGGTAAAGTATGCATAGATAATAAGATAATAAACAGTGAGTAGCAGCAGTGTAAAAACAAAGATGGTCCACACATGCCCACACATTCATGAAGAGGGCATGGCAGCGCCTATTCCCCATCAGGAGACTGAAGAGATTTAGCATGGGCCCTCGGATTCTCAAAAAGTTATACAGCTGCACCATCGAGAGCATCTTGACTTGCTGCATCACTGCTTGGTATGGTAAATGCACCGCCCTTGACCGCAAAGCGCTACAGAGGGTGGCGTGGACAGCCTAGTACATCACTCCCTGCCATCCAGTACCTCTATATCAGGCAGTGTTAGAGGAAGACCCGAAAAAAGCCACCCAAGCCATAGAATGTTTACTCTACTACGGTCCGGCAAACTGTACTGGAGCATCGGCTCTCGGACCAACAGGCTCCAAGACAGCTTTTACCCCCAAGCCATGAGACTGCTAAATAGTCCATTTATGGAACCCAAACTATCTGCACTGACCCTATCCTGTTGTCTAGTCACTTTACCCTGCCTTCGTGTACCTATCTACCTCAAATACCTTGAATCCCTGCACATTGATCTGGTACTCCCTGTATATACACCACATGACCAAAAGTATGTGGACACCTGCAAACATCTCATTCCAAAATCATGGGCATTAATATGGAGTTGGTCCCCCCTTTGCTACTATAACAGCCTCCACTCTTCTGGGAAGGCTTTCCACTAGAAGTTGGAACATTGCTGGGGGACTTGCCTCCATTCAGCCATGAGTGTTATTGAGGTTGGGCACTGACTCACTGTCGGCATTCCAATTCATCCCAAAGGTGTTCGATAGGGTTGAGGTCAGCACTCCTCGGCGGTCCCGTTCTGTGAGCTGGTGTGGCCTACCACTTCGCGGCTGAGCTATTTTTTCTCCTAGACCAGGGTTCCCGAACTATTGGCCCGCGGGTGGTTTTATTTGGCCCCCCAAGATTTCTGAGAAAATCTTTTTATAATAATATGTTTTAATACATTTAAATGTTGGACATAAAAGACTGTAAAAACACCAGGAAATCAGCTCCAAGTAATTTTAATTTAAGAAATCTATTCCCAAGTATTCCCACGCATAATAGAGAGACAAGTGGTCATACACAAATGTAATCAAGGTTTGAAATGATCATGTTTTCGTCAAACATTATATCTGTTTGGGCTTCTTGCGGTCAATTTGCAGTCTACAAATTATTTGTAATTATGCCCCCCGAAAATCCGCTCAACAAAAAAATCGTCCCACGGATTAATCTAGTTGATGATCACTGTCCTAGAGGTTTTCACTTCACAATAACAGCACTTACAGTTGACCGGGGCAGCTCTAGCAGGGCAGACATTTTACCAACTGACTTGTTGGAAAGGTCCTATGATGATGCCACATTGAAGGTTACTGGGCTCTTCAGTAAGGTCATTCTGATGCATATATAGGTCATTCTAAATGGCATATATATATATATATATATATATATATATATATATATATATCTGATGCCAATGTTTGTCTATGGAGATTGCATGGCTGTGTGCTCGATTATATGTACCTTTCAACAACGTGTGTGACTGAAATAGCCGAAACCACTAATTTGAAGGGATGTCCACATACTTTTGTGTATATTTTGTAGCTCCATTCTTGTGCATTTTATTTTATTCCTCTTGTGTTACTATTACATATTTTTTTTAACTCTGCATCGTTGGGAAAGGCTCGTAAGCAAGCATTTCACAGTAAAGTCTACACCAGTTGTAATCAGTGCATGTGACAAATACAATTTAATTTGATTTGAACTTACATGCCCCCAGTGACAGCTTGAATTATATGGCTGTGGGAGGTTCTTGCTCCTCATGGGTGCTGTTCGAACGTTGCCCTAACACTCCTCCTTAAAGGAAGACTATTGTTAGTATCGCTCCTCATTATTACCATTTCTATTGTCTTCTAGATACATGCTGGTGTTCGTGCTATATAACCCTAGTAGTCTGTCACTACATCTATACAAATGACTGAAGTTTCATGCAGAACAGAGGTGAATTTTAAATCTGAAAAACTAAACTTCACAACACAGTCCTTCACCTGCACATATTAATGCAACATAACCCCACATGTTAAAACACACTCCTTTACAAACCATCCTGTTCTTTTTAACATCTGCTAGTTCTCTAGCTCCCTCTCTTCATCTTTACCTCCTCCCTCCTTCGCTCCCTCATTCCTCTGCTCAAATCAGGGATATCCCAGATGGCCAAGGGTGAGATTACTGGACAGAGGGGTGTGTGTGGTGTGTGTGTTCCACTAATACCACTGTTCCATTTATCCTACAGTATGAAGCTATGGGTCGCCAACTAGAGTACCCTATTAGCTAACAGTAGTTATCTTATTATTAGCGAACAGT
This sequence comes from Oncorhynchus gorbuscha, assembly GCF_021184085.1. Lineage (NCBI taxonomy): Eukaryota > Metazoa > Chordata > Actinopteri > Salmoniformes > Salmonidae > Oncorhynchus > Oncorhynchus gorbuscha. Next base: position 84,000,578 of record NC_060178.1, on the reverse strand, counting down.
AGTCAAAGTGTTATTAGCTGACAGTAGTTATCTTATTATTAGCTAACAGTAGTCAACTTGTTATTAGCTGACAGTAGTTATCTTATTATTAGCTAACAGTAGTCAAAGTGTTATTAGCTGACAGTAGTTATCTTATTATTAGCTAACAGTAGTCAACTTGTTATTAGCTGACAGTAGTTATCTTATTATTAGCTGACAGTAGTCAACTTGTTATTAGCTGACAGTAGTTATCTTATTATTAGCTAACAGTAGTCAAAGTGTTATTAGCTGACAGTAGTTATCTTATTATTAGCTAACAGTAGTCAACTTGTTATTAGCTGACAGTAGTTATCTTATTATTAGCTAACAGTAGTCAAAGTGTTATTAGCTGACAGTAGTTATCTTATTATTAGCTAACAGTAGTCAACTTGTTATTAGCTGACAGTAGTTATCTTATTATTAGCTAACAGTAGTCAAAGTGTTATTAGCTGACAGTAGTTATCTTATTATTAGCTAACAGTAGTCAACTTGTTATTAGCTGACAGTAGTTATCTTATTATTAGCTAACAGTAGTCAAAGTGTTATTAGCTGACAGTAGTTATCTTATTATTAGCTAACAGTAGTCAAAGTGTTATTAGCTGACAGTAGTTATCTTATTATTAGCTAACAGTAGTCAAAGTGTTATTAGCTGACAGTAGTTATCTTATTATTAGCTAACAGTAGTCAACTTGTTATTAGCTGACAGTAGTTATCTTATTATTAGCTAACAGTAGTCAACTTGTTATTAGCTGACAGTAGTCAACTTGTTATTAGCTGACAGTAGTTATCTTATTATTAGCTAACAGTAGTCAAAGTGTTATTAGCTGACAGTAGTTATCTTATTATTAGCTAACAGTAGTCAACTTGTTATTAGCTGACAGTAGTTATCTTATTATTAGCTAACAGTAGTCAACTTGTTATTAGCTGACAGTAGTTATCTTATTATTAGCTAACAGTAGTCAAAGTGTTATTAGCTGACAGTAGTTATCTTATTATTAGCTAACAGTAGTCAACTTGTTATTAGCTGACAGTAGTTATCTTATTATTAGCTAACAGTAGTCAAAGTGTTATTAGCTGACAGTAGTTATCTTATTATTAGCTAACAGTAGTCAAAGTGTTATTAGCTGACAGTAGTTATCTTATTATTAGCTAACAGTAGTCAACTTGTTATTAGCTGACAGTAGTTATCTTATTATTAGCTAACAGTAGTCAAAGTGTTATTAGCTGACAGTAGTTATCTTATTATTAGCTAACAGTAGTCAAAGTGTTATTAGCTGACAGTAGTTATCTTATTATTAGCTAACAGTAGTCAACTTGTTATTAGCTGACAGTAGTTATCTTATTATTAGCTAACAGTAGTCAACTTGTTATTAGCTGACAGTAGTTATCTTATTATTAGCTAACAGTAGTCAAAGTGTTATTAGCTGACAGTAGTTATCTTATTATTAGCTAACAGTAGTCAACTTGTTATTAGCTGACAGTAGTTATCTTATTATTAGCTAACAGTAGTCAAAGTGTTATTAGCTGACAGTAGTTATCTTATTATTAGCTAACAGTAGTCAAAGTGTTATTAGCTGACAGTAGTTATCTTATTATTAGCTAACAGTAGTCAAAGTGTTATTAGCTGACAGTAGTTATCTTATTATTAGCTAACAGTAGTCAAAGTGTTATTAGCTGACAGTAGTTATCTTATTATTAGCTGACAGTAGTCAACTTGTTATTAGCTAACAGTAGTCAAAGTGTTATTAGCTGACAGTAGTTATCTTATTATTAGCTGACAGTAGTCAACTTGTTATTAGCTAACAGTAGTCAAAGTGTTATTAGCTGACAGTAGTTATCTTATTATTAGCTGACAGTAGTCAACTTGTTATTAGCTGACAGTAGTTATCTTATTATTAGCTGACAGTAGTCAACTTGTTATTAGCTGACAGTAGTTATCTTATTATTAGCTAACAGTAGTCAAAGTGTTATTAGCTGACAGTAGTTATCTTATTATTAGCTGACAGTAGTCAACTTGTTATTAGCTGACAGTAGTCAACTTGTTATTAGCTGACAGTAGTCAACTTGTTATTAGCTGACAGTAGTTATCTTATTATTAGCTGACAGTAGTCAACTTGTTATTAGCTGACAGTAGTTATCTTATTATTAGCTAACAGTAGTCAAAGTGTTATTAGCTGACAGTAGTTATCTTATTATTAGCTAACAGTAGTCAACTTGTTATTAGCTGACAGTAGTTATCTTATTATTAGCTGACAGTAGTCAACTTGTTATTAGCTGACAGTAGTCAACTTGTTATTAGCTGACAGTAGTCAACTTGTTATTAGCTGACAGTAGTCAACTTGTTATTTGCTGAGAGTAGTTATCTTATTATTAGCTGACAGTAGTTATCTTATTATTAGCTGACAGTAGTCAACTTGTTATTAGCTGACAGTAGTTATCTTATTATTAGCTAACAGTAGTCAACTTGTTATTAGCTGACAGTAGTCAACTTGTTATTAGCTGACAGTAGTTATCTTATTATTAGCTGACAGTAGTTATCTTATTATTAGCTGACAGTAGTCAACTTGTTATTAGCTGACAGTAGTTATCTTATTATTAGCTAACAGTAGTCAAAGTGTTATTAGCTGACAGTAGTTATCTTATTATTAGCTGACAGTAGTCAACTTGTTATTAGCTGACAGTAGTCAACTTGTTATTAGCTGACAGTAGTCAACTTATTATTAGCTGACAGTAGTCAACTTGTTATTAGCTGACAGTAGTCAACTTGTTATTAGCTGACAGTAGTCAACTTGTTATTAGCTGACAGTAGTCAACTTGTTATTAGCTGACAGTAGTCAACTTGTTATTTGCTGAGAGTAGTTATCTTATTATTAGCTGACAGTAGTTATCTTATTATTAGCTGACAGTAGTCAACTTGTTATTAGCTGACAGTAGTTATCTTATTATTAGCTAACAGTAGTCAACTTGTTATTAGCTGACAGTAGTCAACTTGTTATTAGCTGACAGTAGTTATCTTATTATTAGCTGACAGTAGTTATCTTATTATTAGCTGACAGTAGTCAACTTGTTATTAGCTGACAGTAGTCAACTTGTTATTAGCTGACAGTAGTTATCTTATTATTAGCTGACAGTAGTTATCTTATTATTAGCTAACAGTAGTCAACTTGTTATTAGCTAACAGTAGTCAAAGTGTTATTAGCTGACAGTAGTTATCTTATTATTAGCTAACAGTAGTCAACTTGTTATTAGCTGACAGTAGTTATCTTATTATTAGCTGACAGTAGTCAACTTGTTATTAGCTGACAGTAGTCAACTTGTTATTAGCTGACAGTAGTCAACTTGTTATTAGCTGACAGTAGTTATCTTATTATTAGCTAACAGTAGTCAAAGTGTTATTAGCTGACAGTAGTTATCTTATTACTAGCTAACAGTAGTCAAAGTGTTATTAGCTGACAGTAGTTATCTTATTATTAGCTAACAGTAGTCAACTTGTTATTAGCTGACAGTAGTTATCTTATTATTAGCTAACAGTAGTCAAAGTGTTATTAGCTGACAGTAGTTATCTTATTATTAGCTAACAGTAGTCAACTTGTTATTAGCTGACAGTAGTTATCTTATTATTAGCTAACAGTAGTCAAAGTGTTATTAGCTGACAGTAGTTATCTTATTATTAGCTAACAGTAGTCAAAGTGTTATTAGCTGACAGTAGTTATCTTATTATTAGCTAACAGTAGTCAACTTGTTATTAGCTGACAGTAGTCAAAGTGTTATTAGCTGACAGTAGTTATCTTATTATTAGCTAACAGTAGTCAAAGTGTTATTAGCTGACAGTAGTCAAAGTGTTATTAGCTGACAGTAGTTATCTTATTATTAGCTAACAGTAGTCAAAGTGTTATTAGCTGACAGTAGTTATCTTATTATTAGCTAACAGTAGTCAAAGTGTTATTAGCTGACAGTAGTTATCTTATTATTAGCTAACAGTAGTCAAAGTGTTATTAGCTGACAGTAGTTATCTTATTATTAGCTAACAGTAGTCAAAGTGTTATTAGCTGACAGTAGTTATCTTATTATTAGCTAACAGTAGTCAAAGTGTTATTAGCTGACAGTAGTTATCTTATTATTAGCTAACAGTAGTCAAAGTGTTATTAGCTGATAGTAGTTATCTTATTATTAGCTAACAGTAGTCAAAGTGTTATTAGCTGACAGTAGTTATCTTATTATTAGCTAACAGTAGTCAAAGTGTTATTAGCTGACAGTAGTTATCTTATTATTAGCTAACAGTAGTCAAAGTGTTATTAGCTGACAGTAGTTATCTTATTATTAGCTAACAGTAGTCAAAGTGTTATTAGCTGACAGTAGTTATCTTATTATTAGCTAACAGTAGTCAAAGTGTTATTAGCTGACAGTAGTTATCTTATTATTAGCTAACAGTAGTCAACTTGTTATTAGCTGACAGTAGTTATCTTATTATTAGCTAACAGTAGTCAAAGTGTTATTAGCTGACAGTAGTTATCTTATTATTAGCTAACAGTAGTCAACTTGTTATTAGCTGACAGTAGTTATCTTATTATTAGCTAACAGTAGTCAAAGTGTTATTAGCTGACAGTAGTTATCTTATTATTAGCTAACAGTAGTCAACTTGTTATTAGCTGACAGTAGTTATCTTATTATTAGCTAACAGTAGTCAACGTGTTATTAGCTAACAGTAGTTATCTTATTATTAGCTAACAGTAGTCAGCTTGTTAGCTAACTGGGCTAAAGATATAATTGAGGTTGTCGACTCATTGTCTTCATGTCAGCCAAACATGCTAGTACAGCAAATATGCATGCACACGCACGCACGCGCACGCACGCACGCACGCACACACACACACACACACACACACACACACACACACACACACACACACACACACACACACACACACACACACACACACACACACACACACACACACACACACACACACACACACACACACACACACACACACACACACACACACACACACACACACTTTAATCCTGACCCCTCCTTCCCGGGACAGATGGAGGAGCTTGTCTGGGATTGCCGAGGGATTTAACTGAAGGGGTTAAGTGTGTGTGAATGTGTGTGTGGCGTCACTTAATCCAGCATAACTGTTATTTTATTACCTACAGTAGCTAGCATGCAAGCAGTGGATTCATCCATTCCAATAACATTTGATTTTTAGTCTTCCCTATCTTCTCTTAACATTCTTTAGTCTCTCTCTCTCTCTCTCTCTCTCTCTCTCTCTCTCTCTCTCTCTCTCTCTCTCTCTCTCTCTCTCTCTCTCTCTCTCTCTCGCACCCTTCTAGTCTATTTTATCTCTCTCTTCATTAGGTTAGTATCTCTTTTCTCTTCTTCAATAGGTTAGTCTCTCTTTTCTCTCTCTCTTCATTAGGTTAGTATCTCTTTTCTCTCTCTCTCTTCATTGGGTTAGTCTCTCCTTTCTCTCTCTTCATTAGGTTGGTCTCTCTTTTCTCTCTCTCTTCATTAGGTTAGTATCTCTTTTCTCTCTCTTCATTAGGTTAGTCTCTCCTCTCTCTTCAGTAGGTTAGTCTCTCTTTTGTCTCTCTTCATTAGGTTAGTCTCTCTTTTCTCTCTTTTCATTAGGTTAGTATCTATTTTCTCTCTCTCTTCATTAGGTTAGTCTCTCTTTTCTCTCTCTTCATTAGGTTAGTATCTCTTTTCTCTCTCTTCATTAGGTTAGTATCTCTTTTCTCTCTCTCTTCATTAGGTTAGTCTCTCTTTTCTCTCTCTCTTCATTAGGTTAGTAACTCTTTTCTCTCTTTTCATTATGTTAGTATCTCTTTTCTCTCTCTTCATTAGGTTAGTATCTCTTTTCTCTCTCTTCATTAGGTTAGTATCTATTTTCTCTCTCTTCATAAGGTTAGTCTCTCCTCTCTCTTCAGTAGGTTAGTCTCTCTTTCCTCTCTCTTTATTAGGTTAGTCTCTCTTTTCTCTCTCTCTTCATTAGGTCAGTCTCTCTTTTCTCTCTCTCTTCATTAGGTTAGTATCTCTTTTCTCTCTTTTCATTAGGTTAGTATCTCTTTTCTCTCTCTTCATTAGGTTAGTATCTCTTTTCTCTCTCTTCATTAAGTTAGTCTCTCTTTTCTCTCTCTCTCTTCATTAGGTTAGTATCTCTTTTCCCTCTTTTCATTAGGTTAGTATCTCTTTTCTCTCTCTTCATTAGGTTAGTATCTCTTTTCTCTCTTCATTAGGTTAGTCTCTCCTTTCTCTCTCTCTTCATTAGGTTGGTCTCTCTTTTCTCTCTCTTCATTAGGTTACTATCTCTTTTCTCTCTCTTCATTAGGTTAGTCTCTCCTCTCTCTTCAGTAGGTTAGTCTCTCTTTTCTCTCTCTTCATTAGGTTTGTATCTCTTTTCTCTCTCTTCATTAGGTTAGTATCTCTTTTCTCTCTCTTCATTAGGTTAGTCCCTCTTTTCTCTCTCTCTTCATTAAGTTAGTATCTCTTTTCTCTCTTTTCATTAGGTTAGTATCTCTTTTCTCTCTCTTCATTAGGTTAGTATCTCTTTTCTCTCGCTTCATTAGGTTAGTCTCTCTTTTCTCTCTCTCTTCATTAGGTTAGTATCTCTTTTCTCTCTTTTCATTAGGTTAGTATCTCTTTTCTCTCTCTTCATTAGGTTAGTCTCTCTTTTCTCTCTCTCTTCATTAGGTTAGTATCTCTTTTCTCTCTTTTCATTAGGTTAGTATCTCTTTTCTCTCTCTTCATTAGGTTAGTCTCTCTTTTCTCTCTCTCTCTTCATTAGGTTAGTATCTCTTTTCTCTCTTTTCATTAGGTTAGTATCTCCTTTCTCTCTCTTCATTAGGTTAATATCTCTTTTCTCCCTTCATTAGGTTAGTCTCTCCTTTCTCTCTCTCTTCATTAGGTTGGTCTCTCTTTTCTCTCTCTTCATTAGGTTAGTATCTCTTTTCTCTCTCTTCATTAGGTTAGTCTCTCCTCTCTCTTCAGTAGGTTAGTCTCTCTTTTGTCTCTCTTCATTAGGTTAGTCTCTCTTTTCTCTCTCTCTTCATTAGGTTAGTCTCTTTTCTCTCTCTTCATTGGGTTAGTCTCTCTTTTCTCTCTCTCTTCATTAGGTTAGTATCTCTTTTCTCTCTTTTCATTAGGTTAGTATCTATTTTCTCTCTCTTCATTAGGTTAGTCTCTCCTCTCTCTTCAGTAGGTTAGTCTCTCTTTTGTCTCTCTTCATTATATTAGTATCTCTTTTCACTCTCTCTCTTCATTAGGTTAGTCTCTCTTTTCTCTCTCTCTTCATTAGGTTAGTATCTCTTTTCTCTCTTTTCATTAGGTAAGCATCTCTTTTCTCTCTCTTCATTAGGTTAGTATCTCTTTTCTCTCTCATCATTAGGTTAGTTTCTCTTTTCTCTCTTCATTAGGTTAGTATCTCTTTTCTCTCTTTTCATTAGGTTAGTATCTATTTTCTCTCTCTTCATTAGGTTAGTAACTCTTTTCTCTCTCTTCATTAGGTTAGTCTCTCTTTTCTCTCTCTTCATTAGGTTAGTCTCTCTTTTCTCTCTCTTCATTAGGTTAGTATCTATTTTCTCTCTTTTCATTAGGTTAGTATCTATTTTCTCTCTATTCATTAGGTTAGTATCTCTTTTCTCTCTCTTCATTAGGTTAGTATCTATTTTCTCTCTCTTCATTAGGTTAGTATCTCTTTTCTCTCTCTTCATTAGGTTAGTCTCTTTACTCTCTCTCTCTCTCTCTTCATTCGGTTAGTCTCTCTTTTCTCTCTCTTCATTAGGTTAGTATCTCTTTACTCTCTCTCTCTCTCTCTTCATTAGGTTAGTAAGTCTTTTCTCTCTCTTCATTTGGTTAGTCTCTTTACTCTCTCTCTCTCTCTTCATTAGGTTAGTCTCTCTTTTCTCTCTCTCTTCATTAGGTTTGTCTCTCTTTTATCCATTAGGTTAGTCTCTCTTTTCTCTCTCTCTCTTCATTAGGTTAGTGTCTTTTCTCTCTCTCTCTCTCTTCATTAGGTTAGTCTCTCTTTTCTCTCTCTTCTTCTCTTTTTCTCTCTCCAGTATCTGACTAGCACTCAGTCATATTGTATCCCAAAAACTAAGTCACCAATTTATGTAGCCCCTATCTGTACTTGCCCTAGAACTGTTTTCATGATTTGTCTGCCCGATACAGCTGGGGAAAGACAAAGACAAAACCTTGTCTGTAAGCGTGGTATACAGGGATTTTGGTATTGTTTATGCATGTATGGATGGACTAGGTTTATGTTATTGTCTGACAAAATAGCTTTGATAAGACTGATACGTGTGTGTGTGTGTGTGTGTGTGTGTGTGTGTGTGTGTGTGTGTGTGTGTGTGTGTGTGTGTGTGTGTGTGTGTGTGTGTGTGTGTGTGTGTGTGTGTGTGTGTGTGTGTGTGTGTGTGTGTGTGTGTGTGTGTGTGTGTGTGTGTGTGTGTGTGTGTGTGTGTGTGTGTGTGTGTGTGTGCGTGTGTGTGTGTGTGCTCCTTAGGGAATAGGGCTGTATCAGTCATTTTAATGAGAATCAGCAGGATGCTGCTTTTGTTGTTGTAGAAGAGCTGCTGCTTTGATCTGCTATGCCCTCTGATTGTTCTGTTACTCAGACTTGATGTTAGAGATGGAGGTTATTAAAGCGCCGTCATCTGTTCCCACTTTTATTTGTTTTAAAAGGCTAAACGTTTAAAAAATCTCTTGGTAAAGGATGAGAAACACTGTGAGTCTGACTGAAGCCAAATGTATACCCTTCACATGTACGTAACACGAGAGTGAAATTAGCTACACAAACTGGCGTTCTGCATAGTTGTGTTGAGTAACATATTGCGGGGTCGACACACTTTTGCTTATTCCCTCAGTCATTTCTAAAGGGGCCGATGGATGGTTTTATCTCTGTGGTAGGCCTAGTACAGTACACACATCATGTGCCTAGTACAGTGAAGTCAGGCATGGATGGGAATCCACTCAGGGCTCTTCTCAGCTTAGACATACTGTATAATTGGGCTACTTTACCTTAGTAAAGGAGAGGTGGCTGAGATTCCGTTTTCTTCCCAAGTTCCGTTTTCTCCAGGTTTTTTTTTTCCAGGTTTCTGTCTTTTTATTTTAAAAGTTCTCATTTACATTTTTTTAAACAGAAAACCAAGAAATTGGATGTTCTAAGTCCACAACAATGCTTAAACCACATCAAAATCCAATAAAATGTTAATGGTCACATGCGCCGAATACAACAGGTACCTTACTGAGAAATGCTTGCTTACAAGCCCTTAACCAACAATGCAGTTTTAAGAAAAATAAGAGTTAAGAACATGTTTACGACAAACTAAAGTTGAAAAAAAGTAACACAATAAAATAACTAGTAACAAGGCTATATACAGGGGGTACCGGTACCGAGTCAATATGCGGTGGTACCGGTTAGTCTAAGTAGTTTTAGGTAATATGTACACGTAGGTAGAGTTAAAGTGACTAAAAGTAATAAATACAGTTGAAGTCGGAAGTTTACATACACCTTAACCAAATACATTTAAACTCAGTTTTTCACAATTCCTGACATTTAATCCTTGTAAAAATTCCCTGTCAGTTAGGATCACCACTTTATTTTAAGAATGTGAAATGTCAGAATAATTGTAGAGAGAATGATTTATTTCAGCTTTTATTTCTTTCATCACATTCCCAGTGGGTCAGAAGTTTACATACACTCAGTATTTGGTAGCATTGCCTTTACATTGTTTAACTTGGGTCAAACTTTTCAGGTAGCCTTCCACAAGCTTCCCACAATAAGTTGGGTGAATTTTGGCAAATTCCTCCTGACAGAGCTGGTGTAACTGAGTCAGGTTTGTAGGCCTCCTTGCTCACACACACTTTCAGTTCTGCCCACAAATCTTCTACGAGATTGAGGTCGGGACTTTGTGATGGCCACTCCAATACCTTGACTTTGTTGTCCTTAAACCATTTTGCCACAACTTTGGAACTATGCTTGGGGTCATTGTCCATTTGGAAGACCCATTTGCGACCAAGCTTTGACTTCCTGACTGATGTCTTGAGATGTTGCTTCAACATAACATGATGCTGCCACCCCTGTGCTTCACGGTTGGGATGGTGTTCTTCGGCTTGCAAGCCTCCCCCTTTTTCCTCCAAACATAACGATGGCCATTATGGCCAAACAGTTCTATTTTTGTTTCATCAGACCAGAGGACATTTCTCCAAAAAGTACAATCTTTGGCCCCATGTGCAGTTGCAAACCGTAGCCTGGCTTTTTTTATGGCGGTTTTGGAGCAGTGGCTTCTTCCTTGCTGAGCAGCCTTTCAGGTTATGTCGATATAGGACTCGTTGTACTCTGGATATAGATACTTTTGTACCTGTTTCCTACAGCATCTTCACAAGGTTCTTTGCTGTTATTCTGGGACTGATTTGCACTTTTCGCATCAAAGCACGTTCATCTCTAGGAGACAGAATGCGTCTCCTTCCTGAGCAGTATGACGGCTGCGTGGTCCAATGATGTTTATACTTGCTTACTATTGTTTGTACAGATGAACGTGGTACCTTCAGGCGTTTGGAAATTGCTCCCAAGGACGAACCAGACTTATGGAAGTCAACAATTTTTGGCTGATATCTTTTGAATTTCCCATGATGTCAAGCATAGAGACACAGAGTTTGAAGGTAGGCCTTGAAATACATCCACAGGTTCACCTCCAATTGACTCAAATTATGTCAATTAGCCTATCAGAAGCCATGACATCATTTTCTGGAATTCTCCAAGCTGTTTAAAGGCACAGTCAACTTAGTGTATGTAAACTTCTGACCCACTGGAATTGTGATACAGTGAATTATAAGTGAAATAATCTGTCTGTAAACAATTGTTTGAAAAATGACTTGTGTCATGCACAATGTAGATGTCCTAACCGACTTGCCACAGCTGTAGTTTGTTCACAAGAAATGTATGGAGTGGTTGAAAAACAAGTTTTAATGACTCCAACCTAAGTGTATGTAAATGTCCAACTTCAACTGTAAATAAAAATAGGGAGGGGTCAGTGTATATTTTTCAGGTAGCCATTTTATTAACTCTTCAGCAGACTTATGGCTTGGGAGTAGGTGCTTTAAGGAGACTACTTTTTAAGTCTTTTCATCTCTCCCAGAAGGTTATTATTAGCATCATCGTAAATATAAGTGGAAAATATGCATACTTTCTTTATGAAACACCATTTTCCACCACCATGCTAGAGTTGCTAATTCTAGTCAGGTTGCAGCAGTCTATTTTTTTCACCCCTGGTCTGCAACCCGATTAGCTGAACGCGATATGCAACAACCCGGACTAGCATTAGCTACTTTAGTATGGTGGTGGAAAATTATGTTTAATATCTACCTTCTAACCATTAAATCGAGTTAAGGAGGAAAATGACTGACTGGAGAATGTTTTATGTACGAACCGGTCCACAGGGGATACAAGTGTATAGCCGGCTGCATGTAATTCCCTTTGGACGGTAAGATGAAACAACTCGAAGTCTGGACATCCTCTCGCTCGCTCTCTTCTCTTCTCTTTCTCCAATTAATGTCACCTCTCCCGGCTCTTACTGACACCTACCCATAAGCCCCCTCTCTTTCAATATACTGTAACCAGCATCTTCACCCACTGAGCACTGACAGACACTGGACGTCCATGGATGTTGAAAAGTAGTTGAAATTGGTTCAGTCTGCCCTGGCCTTAATTTCAACGTCCAAAGATGTTGTTTTTTGGTCCGGTCCAGAAGCTGCCTTGATTTCAACTTCCACAGACGTCAGGACCGGCCTTAATTTGGCCCAAACAGACATCCATTAATTTTTTTGGGTTATTAGGATATACAGCCGGCCGCGACCGGGAGACCCATGAGTTCTGTGCACAATTGGCCCAGAATCGTCCGGGTTATGGGAGGGTTTGGCTGGCTGGGATGTCCTTGTCCCATGGCACTCTAGCAACTCCTTGTGGTGGCCGGGCACATGCACTTCGGTTGCCCGCTGTACGGTGTTTCCTCCGACACATTGGTGTGGCTGGCTTCCGAATTAAGCGCGTAGTGTGTCAAGAAGCAGTGCGGCTTGGCTAGTCGTGTTTCAGAGGACGCATGGCTCTCGACCTTCGCCTCTACCAAGTCCGTACGGGAGTTGCAGCGATGGGACAAGACTGTACCTACCAATTAGATATCACGAAAAAGGGGTAAAAAATATATATAATATGCAAAAGAGGATATTGCATATTTATAACTTTCTGTACTTATTTAGGATACATCACCATGAAGAGAATGACAATCCTATCAATAATTATGCATTCACTTACTGTATTTCAATAATGAAAACAAAAAATGAATATCATAGCTGACATTGTTTTTGGCAGACATATTTGAATCTTAGGAGTAGAGTTTTGGGAAAACGTTGTCACATAAAAAACAGCGGGAGATTTCACCAACATTCTGTTACCAAACTTTGCATCTGCACAGTTCTTCCAGTAAATGTGTTTTTGTAAAATTGTCACTCAATTCTTAAAAGTAGTGCTTGTGGCATAGAGTTGTATGGTTTGTTGAACTTTGAAATCAAAGATTTTTCTTTGGTGTACATTTTAATGGAAAAATCTGAGTCTACCGTGGAATTGCCTCAAATAGATATTCTAGATACGTCTTATGATAGGATACAGCACGTTTTGGTTTTTGCCCTAGCACTACACAGCCAATTTTTTAAAAAATCAACTAATCATCAAGCTTTGTTCATTTGAATCAGCTGTGTAGTGTTAAGGCAAAAACCAATACGTGCACCGCTTGGGGTCTCAAAGACAGCGTTTCGTTAAATTCTGGGATACAGGGACATTCAATGTTCAGAATTGACATCAATGTATAACCTAAAGTCAGATTAGTTCTTATCTGAAGTTCCCATGAAGATGTTATAGCAAACTCTTGGTTTTAACCCAGATTTGTCTGGTTGGTAGTGGCCCTAGTACTATGACATGAGATCTTTCTGTGAGATAAAAACCAGACAGCACTGTTTCACCAGACTTGTTTACAGATACACTTAGGAAAAACAACCCTATTACAACAGACAGACAAACTATAATAACCAGGACAAGTCCAAACAAGAGTTTGGTAAACAGGTGAACTCTCCTTGAACTCTCTCTCTCTATGTCCTCTTTGTTCTCTTTGTTCTCTTTCTTTCTTGCACTATTTCTCTTTGTATCTTTTCTGGTACTGATGGAGTTATTGTGCTGGAACAAAGCATGTGCTGCTTGCCTGCAACCATACACAGAGACATGCAGAGGACAATGAGAGGACAATGTCTGTGTCCCAAATGGCACCCTATTTCCTATATACCGTGCATTGGGAAAGTATTCAGACCCCTTCACTTTTTCCACATTTTCTTACTTTACAGCCTTATTCTAAAATTGCTTAGAATAGTTTTCCCCCTAATCAATCCACAAACAATACCGCATAATGACAAAGCAAAAACAGTTTTTTTTAAATGTTTGCAAATATATAACCCCCCCCCCAGGAAATATCACATTTGCATAAGTATTCAGACCCTTTACTCAGTACTTTGTTAAAGCACCTTTGGCAGCGATTACAGCCTTGAGTCTTCTTGGGTATGAAGCTACAAGCTAGGCACACCTGTATTTGGGGAGTTTCTCCCATTCTCCTCTGCTGATCCTCTCAAGCTCTGTCATGTTGGATGGGGAGCGTTGCTGCACAGGTCTCTCCAGAGATGTTCGATTGGGTTCAAGTCCGTGCTCTGCCTGGGCCGCTTAAGGACATTCAGAAACTTACCCCAAAGCCACTCCTGCGTTGTCTTGGCTATGTGCTTAGGGTCGTCGTTAGACTGGGGCGAAGGTTTGCCTTCCAAGGTCCTGAGCGATCTGGAGCAGGTTTTCTTCAAGATTCTCTCTCCACTTTGTGCCGTTCATCTTTCCCTTGATCTTGTCTAGTCTCCTAATCCCTACCGCAGAAAAACATCCCCACAGCATGACGCTGCCACCACCATGCTTCACTGTAGGGATGGTATTGGCCAGGTGATGAGCATTGCCTGGTTTCCTCCAGATGTGACACTTGGCATTCAGGCCAAAGAGTTCAATCTTGGTTTCATCAGACCAGATAATCTTGTTTCTCATGATCTGAGAGTCCTTTAGGTGCCTTTTGGCAAACTCCAAGCAGGCTGTCAATGTGCCTTTTACTGAGGAGTGGCTTCTGTCTCGCCACTCTACCATAAAGGTCTGATTGGTGGAGTGCTGCGGAACTCTGGAGCTCTGTCAGAGTGACCATCGTGTTCTTGGTCACCTCCTTGACCAAGGCCCTTCTCGCTCGATTGCTCAGTTTGCCTGGGGGGGCAGCTCAATGAAGAGTCTTGGTGGTCCCAAACTTCTTCCATTTAAAGATAATGGAGGCCCCTGTATTCTTGGGGACCTTCGAGGCTGCAGAATTGTTTTGGTATCCTTCCCCAGATCTGTGCATCAACATAATCCTGTCTCAGAGCTCTACGGACAAGTCCTTCAAACTTATGGCTTTGTCTTTGCTCTGACATGCACTGTCAACTGTGGCACCTTATAAAGACAGATGTGTGCTTTTCCAAATAATGTCCAATCAATTTGTAGAAACAATTCACAATTCCTGACATTTAATCCAAGTAAAAAGTCTCTGTCTTAGGTCAGTTAGGATCACCACTTTATTTTAAGAATGTGACATGTCAGAATAATAGTAGAGAATGATTTATTTCAGATTTGATTTCTTTCATCACATTCCCAGTGAGTCAGAAGTTTACATACACTCAGTTAGTATTTGGTAGCATTGCCTTTAAATTGTTTAACTTGGGTCAAACATTTTGGGTGGCCTTCCACCAGCTTCCCCTCGCTCACACACGCTTTTTCAGTTCTGCCCACAAATGTTCTATAGGGTTGAGGTCAATGCTTTGTGATGGCCACTCCAATACCTTGACTTTGTTGTCCTTAAGCCATTTTGCCACAACTTTGGAAGTATGCTTGAGGTCATTGTCCATTTGGAAGACCCATTCGTGACCAAGCTTTAACTTCCTGACTGATGTCTTGAGATGTTGCTTCAATATATCCACATCATTTTCCTTCCTCATGAAGCCATATATTTTGTGAAGTGCACAGTCCCTCCTGTAGCACTTCACCACCACAACATGATGCTGCCACCCCTGTGCTTCACGGTTGGGATGGTGTTCTTCGGCTTGCAAGCATCCCCCTTTTCCCTCCAAACATAACAATGGTCATTATGGCCAAACAGTGCTATTTTGTTTCATCGGACCAGAGGACATTTCTCCAAAAAGTATGATCTTTGTCCCCATGTGCAGTTGCAAACCGTAGTCTGGCTTTTTTATGGCGGTTTTGGAGCAGTGGCTTCTTCCTTGCTGAGCAGCCTTTCAGGTTATGTCGATATAGGACTTGTTTTACTGTGGATATAGATACCTTTGTATCTGTTTCCTCCAGCATCTTCACAAGGTCCTTTGCTGTTTTTCTGGGATTGATTTGCACTTTTCACACCAAAGTACGTTCATCTCTAGGAGACAGAATGTGTCTCCTTCCTGAGCAGTATGACGGCTGCGTGGTCCCATGGTGTTTATACTTGCATACTATTGTTTGTACAGTTGAACGTGGTACCTTCAGGCATTTGGACATTGCTCCCAAGTATGGACCAGACTTGTGGAGGTCTACAATTTTGTTTCTGAGGTCTTGGCTGATTTCTTTAGATTTCCCATGATGTCATGCATAGAGGCACTGAGTTTGAAGGTAGGTCCTGAAATACATCCACAGGTACACCTCCAATTGACTCAAATGATGTCAATTAGCCTATCAGGAGCTTCTAAAGCCATGACATAATTTTCTGGAATTTTCCAAACTGTTTAAAGGCACAGTCAACTTAGTGTATGTAAACTTCTTACCCACTGGAATTGTGAAACAGTGAATTATAAGTGAAATAGTCTGTCTGTAAACAATTGTTGGAAAAATGACTTGTGTCATGCACAAAGTAGATGTCCTAACTGACTTACCGTAAACTATAGTTTGTTAACAAGAAGTTTGTGGAGTGGTTGAAAAACACGTTTTAATGACTCCAACATAGTGTATGTTAATTTCCGACTTCAAATGTAAAATTGTATTTCTGTTTAAAATGTTTATTAAATTAACAAACATTTATAAAAATTGTGCTTTGTGATTATTGGGTATTATGTGTAGTTTGAGGGGATTCAAAAAAAACATTTTAGAACTGTAATGTAAAAAATGTGGACAAACTGAAGGAGTCTGAATACTCTGAATGCACTGTTGTGCATGACTTTTGACCAGAGCCCAGGGTACACTACAAGTAGTACACTTGTGTACAAGAGTGTATGTATCCTGTATCCTTGTCCACACGATAATCTGCATTTGTCCGAGCATGTTCTAACATGATGTTCACTGGAAAAAACACAATGTTCTTTCCTTGAACTATTCTTTTTGTTTGGATACTGGAGGTCTATGTTTCCATTAGTCCCCCTTGACCTGATTGTGACACGCAGGCTGCCAATCATGGCGATCGATCAGACTCAGAACAACCAGTCCCAGACAGACGGAGGACTCTATCCTAATAATGACTCTGGCTAATCAATTGAGGATAATGAGGCCATGCAAGTTTGACAATTTACAATCTGTCTCCTCCTTGTTTATCTTCCCCTTCTCAGTTTCTCTCTCTCTCTCTCTTTCTCCCTCTCTCTCTCTCCCGCTATAATAAATATAGGCTAGTAGTTAACTTCACCTATAAATCATATATTGTATTATTCATTGCAGCCTTAAATCATTGCCGATCACCTGTTTAATCTCTACAGGCCTAAGCACAGCCAGTAAAAACATCACTACTCCCTCTGGACCAATACATATTACTCTTAAAGCTGCAATATGTAACTTTTTGGGCACCCGACCAAATTCACATAGAAATAAATTTAAGTTATAGATCCGTCATTCCCTTTGAAAGGGCCTAATTTATTTATTTCCATTGACTGATTTCCTTATTTGAACTGTAACTCAGTAAAATCTTTGAAATTGTTGCATGTTGCGTTTGTATTTTTGTTCAGTATAGTTCTGTTCGATGGCGAATGGTGCGTTCGATTGGAGGATCCTCCATTATTATTTAAAATCTCCAGATTGGAAACATTTTGGCATCCCAGTAGATTACAACGACGATGGGCAGAGAGTTGTGGATAAAATGTTAACATTAAGTCGCCACTCTTAACGAGAATAGCCTATGCAGCTTCCAACACCTCAAATATGTTGATACATTTACACAGACATCACCCCGGTATAACCGGAGCAAGACTGAAATGCAAATAAACAACAACACCTTCTCTCCTTGGCAGCTGATTTTGACCGGGCCAAATTACAATAGCGATTTGTAGGCTATGTTTTTTTTACCCCCCTTTCTCCCCAATTTCGTGGTATCCAATTGTTAGTAGTTACTATCTTGTCTCATCGCTACAACTCCTGTACAGGCTTGGGAGAGACAAAGGTCAAAAGCCATTCGTCCCCCGAAACACAACCCAACGAAGCCGCACTGCTTCTTAACACAGCGCACATCCAATCCGGAAGCCAGCCGCACCAATGTGTCGGAGGAAACACTGTGCACCTGGCGACCTTGTTAGCGTGCACTGTGCCCGTCCCGCCACAGGAGTCACTAGTGTGCGATGAGACAAGGATATCCCTACCGGCCAAACCCTCCCTAACCCGGACGACGATAGGCCAATTGTGCGTCGCCCCATGGACCTCCCGGTCGCGGCCGGCTGCGACAGAGCCTCAAACCTGGGAGGCCCATGTTTGTGTTTTTTACTGTCTTTGGTTTATAGCTGCGGATATTCACCCATTCTCATTTTCTCTGTGGTTGAGAATAGGGCATTTCAACTAGAGGTCGACCGATTAATCGGAATGGCCGATTAATTAGGGCCTATTTCAAGTTTTCATAACAATCGGAAATCTGTATTTTTTTACACCTTTATTTAATCTTTATTTAACTAGGCAAGTCAGTTAAGAACACATTCTTATTTTCAATAACGGCCTAGGAACGGTGGGTTAACTGCCTCGTTCAGGGGCAGAACGACAGATTTTCACCTTGTCAGCTCAGGGGATCCAATCTTGCAACCTTACAGTTAACTAGTTCAACGCAATAACGACCTGCCTCTTGTTGCACTCCACAAGGAGACTGACTGCCTGTTACGCGAATGCAGTAAACCAAGGTAAGTTGCTAGCTAGCATGAAACTTATCTTATAAAAAACAATCAATCAATCAATCAATCATAATCACGAGTTAACTATATATGGTTGATGATATTACCAGATATTATCTAGTGTGTCCTGCGTTGCATATAATCTGACTGAGCAATCAAGTATCTAAGTATCTGACTGAGCGGTGGTATGCAGAAGCAGGCGCGTAAACATTCATTCAAACAGCACTATCGGGCGTTTTGCCAGCAGCTCTTCGTTGTGCATCAAGCATTGCGATGTTTATGACTTCAAGTCTATCAACTCCCGAGATGAGGCTGGTGTAACCGAAGTGAAATGGCTGGCTAGTTAGCGCGCTAATAGCGTTTCAAACGTCACTCGCTAGCTCTGAGCCTTGGAATGGTTGTTCCCCTTGCTCTGCGTGGGTAACGCAGCTTCGAGGGTGGCTGTCGTCGATGTGTTCCTGGTTCGAGCCCAGGTAGGAGCGAGGAGAGGGACGGAAGCTATACGGTTACACTGGCAATACTAAAGTTCCTATAAGAACATCCAAAAGTCAAAGGTATATGAAATACAAATGGTATAGAGAGAAATAGTCCTATAATTCCTATAATAACTACAACCTAAAACTTATTACCTGGGAATATTGAAGACTCATGTTAAAAGGAACCACCAGCTTTCATATGTTCTCATGTTCTGAGCAAGGAACTTAAACGCTTTCTTACATGGCAAATATTGCACTTTTACTTTCTTCTCCAACACTTTGTTTTTGCATTATTTAAACCAAATTGAACATGTTTCATTATTTATTTGAGGCTAAATTGATTTTATTGATGTATTATATTAAGTTAAAATAAGTGTTCATTCAGTATTGTTGTAATTGTCATTATTACAAATAAAACAAAAAAATCACCCAATTAAGCCATTTTCAGTAGTGAGTGCATACATTTTCATACTGGTCCCCCATGGGAATCAAACCTACAACCTGGGTATTGCAAGCACCATGCTCTACCAACTGAGCTACACAGGACAAGTACATTCTAAACAGTACAGTAAGCAGTTTAAGTAGTAGGTAAGCCAGACTTCAGACATGGCCACTGTGATTTCCTTGTCTCTTTTATATAACAAGATTATCTCAATCTGTCTCATTCTAGTCCAGAACAGATCGATGAAACACACTATAACAGGAGTGCCATTTAATGAACATTTAAGGTTTCGCCAAGTCTAGATCATCATTTAACTGCTCCTGTTTCAGCGCTACATGAGCTCAGGCAGCATCCCAAATGGCACCCTATTACCTAGTGCACTACTTCTGACCAGGATCCATAGGGATAGGGTGCCATTTGGGACGTAGATATTTCCCATAAAAACACACAACTGTTGACTGTTCTGGCAGTGGCTCTTAAACGCCTTAGTAAGGCGTGTCAGTGTCACTGAGAAAAGACATGTCCAATAAACTGGTGCAGATTCTGGAGCTAGTTCTTTGTCTACCTTGGCAGCATCCCAAATTGCACCCTATTCCCTTTAAAGTGCACTACTTTCGACCAGGGACTCGGCTCTGCTCAAAGGCAGTGCACTAGGGAAAGGGTGCTATTTGAGGCGGAGCCCTTGTGTTTTTTACCTGCACATAGTGTAGCTCGGTTGGAAGAGCATGGTGCTTGCAATGCCAGGATTGTGAGTTTGATTCCCATGTGGACCAGTATGAAAATGCATACACTCACTACTGAAAGTTGCCCTGGATAAGAACATCTGATAAATGAATAAATGTAAATATAAAAATGTGTGTGTATGGAAAAAGGGGCAGGCCAGTGAGTGTGCTTGTTATTGTTATGGTGTCAGTATAAACAGAGAGAGTCCTAGTAGGGGGAAGAGGATCTGTTGATGCAGCTGAACTTTACTGACAGAGACCTATTAACACCACAGAGACAGAGAGGAACAGTTTTCAACATTCAGACTTGTAAGCGCAAACACACACCAAAAAGCAACAGAGGCCTGCCACGGGAAGAACACTTGGAAGGCAGAAGAGACGTTTCAAAATGCAGGAGCCTTTAATCAGATAGACACAATTCTAAGATCTGCTCCCAGAGACAATGAGCTTCTATTGAGAACATGTTCTTTATCAATTGTTTATCAAAGTCTTGATCATTCAGTAGCCTAAGACGGCACAATAACAAATGTACGCACAATACATTGAAAACTTTGGCTTTGGTTTGCTGTACTACCCATTTGTCGAAATCATAACGAGGCTCGAGCACCTTCACGAGGTGTTGAAATTAGAGGTCGACCGATTATGATTTTCCAACGCCGATAACGCTACCGATTATTGGAGGACCAAAAAAGACGATACCAATTAATTGGATAAGAGCAACTGCTCAAATGTAAATCAAATGTGCTGTTTTGTAAAAATGAATGTAGTAAGAAACAAATAACAGCATGTTAGGCTCATCCTAATCAGAATGTGTCACGCAATTACGTTGATTCCCACCGTTTCTTCATTTTGGTACAGCTGTTATCAGACACGTGTAGCTCTCGAAATATGATTATCTTCCTTAATCGTGTGCAGCAAATTTACTAAATGAAAAGCCAAAATGAGTATGACATCCTGGCATTTAAAGCATACTCAATTGTTTTTAATTTCACAAACTAAATGTAATTTTTTTTTCGCATACCCAAAATGCCTACTATTTAGAATGCAAGTACGGGTATTCCGACACGGCCAGTAATAGAATCAATGATACTATTTCTACAGAGGAAATGCACATGTGAGTCAACTGTTCTAATCGTTTCATTCAGTTCTATTCAGTAGGAGTTCTGTTTGGCTCACAGATATATCCTACTTCTGGAATAATCTAGTTTCCAGATTCCCAGTTAACAGAGTTGATTCATGACGTAACTATTTTATCCTGGTTTGTCTGGTTCTCAGTTTTGGAGCGCCTGTGTAGCACTGAAAGGGTTTTTGGGATATGTTATCATTGGTCCCCCTTGACCATGGTGACACTCAGGCTGCCAATCATGGCGATCGATCAGACTCAGAACAACCAGTCCCAGACAGACGGAGGACTCTATCCTAATAATGACTCTGGCTAATCAATGGAGGATAATGAGGCAGAATGGCAATTTACTATCTGTCTCCTTCTCATTCTCCTTGTTTATCATCCCCTTCTCTGTCTCTGTCTCTCTCTCTCTGCATCTCTCTCTCTTTGCATCTCTCTCTCTCTCTCTCTCTCTCTCTCTCTCTCTCTTTATCTCTCTCTCTCTGCATCTCTCTCTCTTTGCATCTCCTCCCCCACTCTCTCTGCTCCCGTCCTTCCTTATGGAAAGAACAATGTATTGTCCCAATAGAATGTCTGCCTGTATATTGTGTTAGGCTAACTCAGATCCCTTGGTTGAGACATAGCTAGTGCTTTGGTAGCTACACCATATATACACCCCTTCAAATGAGTGGATTTGGCTATTTCAGCCACACCCGTTGCTGACAGGTGTATAAAATCGAGCACAGAGCCATGCAATCTCAATAGGAAACATTGGGAGTAGAATGTCCTACTGAAGAGCTCAGTGACTTTCAACACATCACACACACACACACACACACACACACACACACACACACACACACACACACACACACACACACACACACACACACACACACACACACACACACACACACACACACACACACACACACACACACACACACACACACACACACACACACACACACACACACACACACACTCAGTTACTTTCAATGAAGTAGTAGGCCACACAAGCTCACAGAACGGGACCGCCGAGTGCTGAAGCACGTAGCGTGTAAAAATCATCTGTCATCGGTTGCAACACTCACTTCCGAGTTACAAACTGCCTATGGAAGCAACATTAGCACAATAACTGTTTATCGGGAGCTTCTTGAAATGTTGCCACAAAAGGTTTCCATGGCCGAACAGCCGCACACAAGCCTAAGATCACCATGCAATGTCAAGCGTTGGCTGGAGTTGTGTAAAGTTTACCGCCATTGGACTCTGGAGCAGTGGAAACGCCTTCTCTGGAGTGATGAATCACGCTTCACCATCTGGCAGTCTGATGGACAAATCTGGGTTTGGCAGATGCCAGGAGAACGCTACATGCCCAAATGCGTAGGGCCAACTGTAACGTTCGGTGGAATGGGGATGGGTCTGGGGATGTTTTTCATGGTTCGGACTAGGCCCCTTGTAGTTCCAGTGAAGGAAAATCTTAACGCCACAACATACAATGACATTCTAGACAATTCTGTATTTCCAACTTTGTGGCAACAGTTTGGGGAAGGCCCTTTCCTGTTTCAGCATGACAATGCCCCCGTGGACAAAGCGAGGTCCATATAGAAATGGTTTGTCAAGATCGGTATGGAAGAACTTGACTGGCCTGCACAGAGCCCTGACATCAACTCCATCAAACACCTTTGGGATGAATTGGAAAGCCGACTGCGAGTCGGGCATAATCGCCCAAAATCAGTGCCCGACCTCACTAATGCTCTTGTGGCTGAATGGAAGCAAGTCCTCGCAGCAATGTTCCAAAATCTAGTGGAAAACCTTCCCAGAAGAGTAGTGGCTGTTATAGCAGCAAAGGTGGGACCAACTCTATATTAATGCCCATGATTTTGGAATGAGATGTTCGACGAGCAAGGTGTCCACATAATTTTGGCTGTGTAGTGTATAATTGTCCCTCTCTTGGTAGGCAGTGAACTGGTACTGCAACTCTTCTGTACAAGGCTTAGGCTACAGTATAATCACATTGCCAGAGAGCCACAGGGATTTTGTGACTTCTCCAGGCTTCCAGCCAGCCCTGAGCTCAGTCTGCCCACAGTCATGCCAGCCCAGCACCACTTAGTGCTATCACCTGCCCTGGCGTTTGGCTGCCACTGCCTGGCTGTGTCCTTATATAGGCTGTATGCTACTGTATATAGGCGGTATGCTACTGTATATAGGCTAGCTACATGTAACATTTTAGGTTAGCTACAGTGCATGCAAGGGCATAGCATATTCTCATAAGTAAGGACAACGTTGTCCTAGCTGGTTTGCCTAGCTGCTTTGCCAGTTTCGCTTAGGCTGAAAGTGCTTCATTAATTCACTCAAAAGAGAAGGTATCCTCTTGCTACCTCATAATCCAATCAAGGTTCCACTGGCTTCCAGTTTAAGCTCGCATCCGCTACAAGACCATGGTGCTTGCCTACGGAGCTGTGAGGGGAACGGCACCTCAGTACCTCCAGGCTCTGATCAGGCCCTACACCCAAATAAGGGCACTGCGTTCATCCACCTCTGGCCTGCTCACCTCCCTACCACTGAGGAAGTACAGTTCCCGCTCAGCCCAGTCAAAACTGTTCGCTGCTCTGGCTCCCCAATGGTGGAACAAACTCCCTCACGACGCCAGGACAGCGGAGTCAATCACCACCTTCCGGAGACACCTGAAACCCCACCTCTTTAAGGAATACCTAGGATAGGATAAAGTAATCCTTCTCACCCCCCCCTTAAAATATTTAGATGCACTATTGTAAAGTGGCTGTTCCACTGGATGTCATAAGGTGAATGCACCAATTTGTAAGTCGCTCTGGATAAGAGCGTCTGCTAAATGACTTAAATGTAATGTAAATGTAAGGTGGCTGAGTTGAAGAAATTGAATCTGCAAGAGATATGAAGTTAGCCTGAAGGACGGACCATGTTGTTAGAGTGGCTCAGAACACTTCTTAGACCCTGAGACCTTACAGGTGCTACATCATCTTTGACATGGACTCTTTAGTCATATCTGGATCTGCGTATGACTAAGAGTCTGTATCATGCTGATATTCAGCTACAGCTGCTCTTGGAGAAGGTTCTTATAGAACAGGGTTTCCCATCCTTTTTCTGCATCGCAAACTGGAGCAGATCCAGAAACAGTTTTGCGGACCGGAGAACGTCCATCAAGCTAGCTTTAGGAAGCTGCACCTGGACAGATTCCTGAGGTCTGGTTGGAGAGTGTTTAATCTTTTAGTAGGCTAATCAGTGAAGTTCGATTGATCTGTTAGTCATGTCAATATTAGGAAGGTGTTCCTTATGTTTGGTATTCTCTGTGTAGAAAAGGCCTCTGTCGTTTCTGCTTTTGTGGTTTTTCTCTTCCGTAAAATGGCAGAAACCGGAATGGATGTCTGTGTGGTTTACTATGTGGCCAAAGAAAGCCATTCAGGCTATTTTCTCAAACCGTGCGTGTGTGTGTGTGTGTGTGTGTGTGTGTGTGTGTGTGTGTGTGTGTGTGTGTGTGTGTGTGTGTGTGTGTGTGTGTGTGTGTGTGTGTGTGTGTGTGTGTGTGTGTGTGTGTGTGTGTGTGTGTGTGTGTGTGTGTGTGTGTGTGTGTGTGTGTGTGTTGGAGCATATGTTTCTTTTGCAAAAACCGCCATAATAGAGTCGCATATGCTTAGTGTGAATGGAGACAACGTTTTACATCAAAACAAGGAATTGGAGAGAACCTACAGAGGCCATACCTAGGCCATACATCCAGGCAGCCCTTCTGTTGTGTCCTGTTATTGACCCTGACAGGGCAGCTCAGACATACCCTTAAGGCAAAGAAAAGGGCAACGGTCAACTGTCTTAGGGCTGCCTGTCTACTTCAGTTGCAGAGGTACAGTTAGGTGCTTCAGTGCTAAAACACATTTCTGTTGCTAGACTATCCAGTTTGTTCATAATGCGGGAGATCCTTTTTGATCTTTCAGCCTTACGCTGCGCCCAAATGGCACCCTATTCCCAATAGTGCACTAGTTTTGGTCAAAAGTTGTGCACTATATAGGGAATAGGGTGCCAATTGGGATGCACCCTTGGTTATTTTTTTGTCTACCCACCTGACAGAGAATGCCGTAGGTCTGAATAGAGAGATGAATGGATAAGAGAGGGATACTTCCGTTTCTTTCCAATGGGGTTTTCCACTCTCTTTCTGCTCTCTGTCAATGTGCCACGATGTTTCAAAGAGTTCTGTTTAAAGATCAAAGTACAGACATATATTTTGTCCAGTTCTGAACACATTTACACCTGTCATTGTGTATTAAAAACCACAAGGAAGATGATGACAATGACGTATTATAGGCTAGCCTACTAGAATAGTGTAGGGACATAATATGCTTGTTAACATTTTCTGCAACATGTGTTATGACTAGGGCCAATCGTTTTTGCTGACCACGTATCCTGGCAAAGGAAAAACTCCCTAGTTGAGAAACACCCAGTCACTGTAGCCCTATGTGAAATGCAAATTATTTTCTATGATTTCTTTCAATGTGTGGTTGTAGACATGAATAGCATCTCTATGGCTAGTCTCTAGGCTACAGTACTCCTTGCAGGGGCCCCAGTGGTCTGACTGTTTGTGGTGCCCAGTGCTTTTGTGTGTGTGGGTGTTAGTAATGTGCTATGCCGTGTTTACAGCCAGGCATTTGCATGGAGAGACACTGGAAACCAGTGATCTTTCTGCTGCACCAACATAAAGACTGGGTTATACACACATACGCACGCACGCACACACACACCAACACACACACACACATACGTACACACACAGACACACACACTAGGCTTGGGCGGTATCCAGAGTATCATACCTTAAAACCGACATTGTGCTATGCCGGGATATTCTGTAATGCTGGGCACTGAACACAAGTGGGTGCTATTTTCGAACCCCACTGAGCATCTGTAATCCCATAGCAAATGCTAGTTAAATGCTAACGAGCACATTGCAAACATTTTATACAGTCTCTGGCATAAACTATTTGCAGGACAGACATCTCAGCTCATAAAGTTATACAAGAAACTCAAAAAGCTACTCAGTTTGCACAACACAATTATTAGATCCAGAAGGGGATTCTTCTGTTACCAAGTTAAGCTTTATTTTTGCAAGAAGCTAACCACTTAGCTAGATAACTAGCTACTAAATTAGCAAACTAAATGCACAATTGCGGAGCATTTAGCACATTTTTGACAGTTAACTTAATAGTTATAAGATATCTAGCTGGCAAACATTGAGTTATGACTAACATACTGTAACTAGATCACCTGGTGTGTGCTGCACAACAGTGAGTGAGTCACAAGGCTCCAGGTCTCTCGTCTATGTGTGCTTGTAATCAAACACCATGTGACTGGGGACTATCGGTAAGCTTCATAATGAAAAATAATATGACAGGTGTAATGAACATCTCAATCTGCTTGATCTCCTAACGTATTGCACAAGTTGACTGCAGGAATTTAAAAAGTAGCTACAAAAGAATAACTTTCACTGGTATTTCCAAATCTCTAGGTATACAGTATATATACGTTATACCGCCCAAGCCTGACACACACTCAGCCTTTTAGGTGAGGTGATTGAAGGCCAATGACGCTTGACTGGGTTACATTTCACTGCCTCATTATGTTCTACTGTTTTGGGTGCCATCTCTGTTGCCCTGTTGTAGCCAGTAAGTTATGTATTCAACAGACCTTTTTGATGTCGGATTTCTATAGATAGTATGTGGGGGCATCTCTCTGTGTGTGTGTGTGTGTGTGTGTGTGTGTGTGTGTGTGTGTGTGTGTGTGTGTGTGTGTGTGTGTGTGTGTGTGTGTGTGTGTGTGTGTGTGTGTGTGTGTGTGTGTGTGTGTGTGTGTGTGTGTGTGTGTGTGTGTGTGTGTGTGTGTGTGTGTGTCTGTCTGAACCCCCTAGTGTTAAACACACCTGCAGGCCATGGTAAAACAGGGATTTTGTTGGCAGGATTATGATATTGGGTGTGTGGTATGTGGGGCACTATAGGGGGAGAGACGGACAGACACACACAGTCTGTCCACATGCAGTAATTTACTGTACTGTGATGTCAGCCACAGCCCACCAACGTTTATTGAGAGGGAAGCAATTGTTTTCAGAGAATGAAGAGAGGGAGTGGATGGAGGGATGACGAGAAAGAGAGGGGTTGACTGAACACAAGATAGTCATTGATAAAGGGAGGGAATGTGTGTGTGAGAGAGAGAGAGAGAGAGAGAGAGAGAGAGAGAGAGAGAGAGAGAGAGAGAGAGAGAGAGAGAGAGAGAGAGAGAGAGAGAGAGAGACGAATAGAGGGAGAGAGAAGGAGATGGTGGTGGAGAGATAGAGAGAGTAGGAGGTGGTGGTGGGTGTACTATGTCTGGAATGTTAGCTCATGTTTGAACTGGAACTCTAAAGGCTCTGTTTGTCCTCTCACTGTCCTTAGGGCAGTTTAGGCCCCACTTGGCAAGCTGCCCAGTGTGTGCGTCTGTGTCTGTCAGGGTTGAGGTTCTTTCGGAATTTAATTCAATTCAAACCATACATTTTAAATTGAATTTCAATTGACTATACCCCACAGGAAGCAGAATTTGAATCGAAGTAAATCAAATTTATTCAAAGCGATCCAAATCAATTCAACTGAAACATGAAACTTTTATCAAAAGGATCTGCCATTTATTAATGAATAGAATACCCATACCATTTCAAATATTAGTTTGATTTTAACTCCGTTTTTTTTATTGTCATGAGATGTTAGATTGTTCCCTTTCATACTGTAGTGTTTGATCTAATGCATACTGGGGAGAAAGAAATCTGATATTAAAACATTAAAGGAGTAGTTCACTATTAAATAACTTGATGTTAGATGCTTCATCGCCCTGAAAGTAGTCTATGTGCCGGATGAAACTGTATTCGATGGTTCAGTTTTCTTTAAACAGCCATTACAAACTCCAGCTAACTTTAGCTGCCACTAGCTTACAATCTATTGTAGTGGGGCGTATGAGCATGATTTTTAAAAAGTATGTCTAAATCACCATAAATCCACTCCATTTTTTGGTTTTATGTTACTTAAAGGTGATTTGGCCATTTTAAAACAAAACATGCTCACATACCCGATACCCGATCAGTTCCATAGATTATTAGCTAGCGGTGACTAAAGTTAGCTGAAGATTGTAATGGCTGTTTTATTTGATTTTTTACCATAGATTACAGTTTCTCCTGGCCCATAGACTACTTTCAGGGTGAGGCACCATCTAACATCATTTTGCAAAATAGTGAACTATTCGTTTATGAACTATGAATTATTATACACAACCCACAAAATGTTTTTAGAATATTTCCAGATTTCAAGTTTTCATAACAATCGGTAATCATCATTTTTGGACGCCTATTATGGCCGGTTACATTGCACTCCACGAGAGGACTGCGCGGCAGGCTGACTACCTGTTATGCGAGTGCAGCAAGGAGCCAAGGTAAGTTGCTGGCTAGCATTAGACTTATCTTATAAAAAACAATCAATCTTCACATAAACACTAGTTAACTACACATGGTTGACGATATTAGTAGGTTAACTAGCTTGTCCTGCGTTGCATATAATCAATGCAGTGCCTGTTAATTTATCATCTAATCATACCGTACTTCGCCAAACGGGGGATGATTTAACAAAAGCGCATTAGCGAAAAAAGCACAATCGTTGCACGAATGTACCTAACCATAAACATCAATGCCTTTCTTAAAATCAGTACACAGAAATATATATTTTTAAACCTGCATATTTAGTTAAAAAGATTCATGTTAGCAGGCAATATTAACTAGGGAAATTGTGTCACTTCTCTTGCCTTCATTGCACACAGAGTCAGGGTATATCCAAAGGTTTGGGCCGCCTGGCTCGTTGCGAACTAATTTGCCAGAATTTTACATAATTATGACATAACATTGAAGGTTGTGCAATGTAACAGCAATATTTAGACTTAGGGTTGCCGCCTGTTCGATAAAATATGGAACAGTTCCATATTTCACTGAAAGAAAACGTTTTGTTTCCAAAATGATAGTTTCCGGATTTGACCATATTAATGACCAACGGCACGTCTTTCTGTGTTTATTATATTATAATTAAGTCTGATTTGATAGAGCAGTCTGACTGAGCGGTGGTAGGCGGCAGCAGGCTCATAAACATTCATTGAAACAGCACTTTACTGAGTTTGCCAGCAGCTCTTAACAATGCTTGATCACAGCGCTGTTTATGACTTCAAGCCTATCAACTCCTGAGATTAGGCTGGCAATACTAAAGTGCCTATTAGAACATCCAATAGTCAAAGGTATATGAAATACAAATGGTAGAGAGAGAAATAGTCAACGCATCATAATTCCTATAATAACTACAACCTAAAAGTTCTTAACTGGGAATATTGAAGAACTGGGAATATTGAACCACCAGCTTTCATATGTTCTCATCTTCTGAGCAAGGAACTTAAACGTTAGCTTTTTTACATGGCATATATTGCACTTTTACTTTCTCTAACACTGTGTTTTTGCATTATTTAAACCAAATTCAGTATGTTTCATTATTTATTTGAGACGAAATAGATTTATTTATGCATTATATTAAGTTCAAATAAAAGTGTTCATTGTTCATTCAGTATTGTTGTAATTGTAAGGGTTTTCTGGTGAAAGAGAAGCGGACCAAAAAGCAGCATGGTGGTTATTCATGTTCTTTAATTTATAAAGAAACTACACATGAGATAACTAACAAAAACAACAAACGTGAGAAAACCTAAAACAGTCCTATCTGGTGCAATCACAGAGATAGGAACAATCACCCACAAACACACAGTGAAACCCAGGCTACCTAAGTATGATTCTCAGAGACAACTAATGACACCTGCCTCTGATTGAGAACCATACTAGGCCGAAACATAGAAATTCCCAAAACCTAGAAAAACAAACAGACTGCCCACCCAACTCACGCCCTGACCATACTAACTAAATACAAAACACAGGAAATAAATCTCAGAACGTGACAGTACCCCCCCCCCCCCCAAAGGTGCGGACTCCGGCCGCAAAACCTTGACCTATAGGGGAGGGTCTGGGTGGGCGTCTGTCCGCGGTGGCGGTTCTGGCGCGGGACGCGGACCCCACTTCACCATTGTCTTAGTCCGCCTTATTGTCCGCCTCCGTGGCTTTCTCACCATGGCAACCCCTCTCAATGACCCCACTGGACAGAGGGGCAGGGGCTCTGGCACCTCTGGGCTGAGGGGCTCTGGCGCCTCTGGGCTGAGGGGCTCCGGCAGCGGCGCCGGACAGGCGGGAGGCTCCGGCAGCGGCGCCGGACAGGCGGGAGGCTCCGGCAGCGGCGCCGGACAGGCGGGAGGCTCCGAACGCCGGACAGGCGGGAGGTTCCGGCAGCGGCGCCGGACAGGCGGGAGGTTCCGGCAGCGGCGCCGGACAGGCGGGACGCTCCGGCAGCGGCGCCGGACAGGCGGGACGCACCTGCAGGGAGGAGACAGAGAGACAGCCTGGTGCGTGGAGCTGCCACAGGAGGCAGCGGCGCCGGACAGGCGGGAGGCTCCGGCAACGGCGCCGGACAGGCGGGACGCTCCAGCAGCGGCGCCGGACAGGTGGGAGCACCTGCAGGAGGAGACAGAGAGACAGCCTGGTGCGTGGAGCTGCCACAGGAGGCAGCGGCGCCGGACAGGCGGGAGGCTCCGGCAGCGAGGCGGGACGCTCCAGCAGCGGCGCCGGACAGGCGGGAGCACCTGCAGGGAGGAGACAGAGAGACAGCCTGGTGCGTGGAGCTGCCACAGGAGGCAGCGGCGCCGGACAGGCGGGAGGCTCCGGCAGCGGCGCCGGACAGGCGGGACGCTCCGGCAGCGGCGCCGGACAGGCGGGAGCACCTGCAGGGAGGAGACAGAGAGACAGCCTGGTGCGTGGAGCTGCCACAGGAGGCAGCGGCGCCGGACAGGCGGGACGCTCCGGCAGCGGCGCCGGACAGGCGGGACGCTCCGGCAGCGGCGCCGGACAGGCGGGAGCACCTGCAGGGAGGAGACAGAGAGACAGCCTGGTGCGTGGAGCTGCCACAGGAGGCAGCGGCGCCGGACAGGCGGGAGGCTCGGCAGCGGCGCCGGACAGGCGGGAGGCTCGGCAGCGGCGCCGGACAGGCGGGAGGCTCCGGCAGCGGCGCCGGACAGGCGGGAGGCTCCGGCAGCGGCGCCGGACAGGCGGGACGCTCCGGCAGCGGCGCCGGACAGGCGGGAGCACCTGCAGGGAGGAGACAGAGAGACAGCCTGGTGCGTGGAGCTGCCACAGGAGGCAGCGGCGCCGGACAGGCGGGAGGCTCCGGCAGCGGCGCCGGACAGGTGGGACGCTCCGGCAGCGGCGCCGGACAGGCGGGAGGCTCCGGCAGCAGCGCCGGACAGGCGGGAGGCTCCGGCAGCGGCGCCGGACAGGAGGGAACACCTGTGTTGATGGGACGGAGAGACAGCCTGGTGCGGGGTGCCTCCACTGGTGGTACCGGGCTGGGGACACACCTCAGGGCGAATGCCTTGCATACTAAGCCAAATCAATTGCTCTCTCTCTTCGCACTCCCCCAATTCTATTAACGCCTCCTCATCTCCCATCCGTTCACTCAACTCCACTCTGTCCAATAACTCCTCGACCCTCTCAGACTCAGCCCTTAGCTTCGCCGACAGCTCGGATAACATCCATGGCTCCTTTCGGTAAACAGGGGGAGTTGGCTCAGGTCTGGCTCCTGACTCTGCCACACTCTCCCTGTGCCCCCCCAAGAAATTTTTGGGGGTGCGTCTGGGCCGCTCTGCCGTGCTAGCTCCTCATAATGCCGCCTCTGCCTTCGCTGCCTCCAGCTCGGCTTTGGGGCGGCAATATTCCCCTGGCTCTGCCCAGGGTCCTTTCCTGTCAAGGATCTCCTCCCAAGTCCATTTCTCCAAATAGTGCAGCCTCTCCCACTGCTGCTGCTGCTGCTGCTGCTGCCTCTGTTGATTCTCCTGCTGCTGCCTTTGCTGCTGCTGCTCCTGCTGCTCCTGCTGCTGTTGCTGCTGCCTCTGTTGCTTCTCCTGCTGCTACTGTTGCCTCTGTTTACCACGCCGCTTGGTCCTTGGTTGGTGGGTGATTCTGTAAGGGTTTTCTGGTGAAAACCCAGAAAATTAATGTTCTTTAATTTATAAAGAAACTACACTTGAGATAACTAACAAAAACAACAAACGTGAGAAAACCTAAAACAGTCCTATCTGGTGCAATCACAGAGATAGGAACAATCACCCACAAACACACAGTGAAACCCAGGCTACCTAAGTATGATTCTCAATCAGAGACAACTAATGACACCTGCCTCTGATTGAGAACCATACTAGGCCGAAACATAGAAATTCCCAAAACCTAGAAAAACAAACATAGACTGCCCACCCAACTCACGCCCTGACCATACTAACTAAATACAAAACACAGGAAATAAAGCTCAGAACGTGACAGTAATTGTCATTATTACAAATATCTACAGTTGAAGTCGGAAGTTTACATACACTTAGGTTATTAAAACTCGTTTTCAACCACTCCACAAATTTCTTATTAACAAACTATAGTTTTGTAAAGTCGATTAGGACATCTGCTTTGTGCATGACCCAAGTAATTTTTCCAACAATTGTTTACAGACAGACTATTTCACTTATACTTCACTGTATCACAATTCCAGTGTGTCAGAAGTTTACATACACTAAGTTGACTGTGCCTTTAAACAGCTTGGAAAATTCCAGAAAATGTGTCATGTCTTTAGAAGCTTCTGGTAGACTAATTGACATCATTTGAGTCAATTGGAGGTGTACCTGTGGATGTATTTCAAGGACTACCTTCAAACTCAGTGCCTCTGCTTGACATCATGGTAAAATCAAAATGAACCAGCCAAGACCTAAAAAAAACAAATGTAGGCCTTTGGTCTGGATCATCCTTGGGAGCAATTTCCAAATGCCTGAAGGTACCACATTCATCTGTACAAACAATAGTACGCAAGTATAAACACCATGGGACCACGTAGCCGTCATACCGCTCAGGAAGGAGACGTGTTCTGTCTCCTAGAGACGAACGTACTTTGGTGTGAAATGTGCAAATCAATCCCAGAACAACAGCAAAGGACCTTGTGAAGATGCTGGAGGAAACAGGTACAAAAGTATCTATATCCACAGTAAAACGAGTCCTATATCGACATAACCTGAAAGGCCGCTTAGCAAAGAAGAAGCTACTGCTCCAAAACCGCCATAAAAAAGCCAGACTACGGTTTTCAACTGCACATGGGGACAAAGATCGTACTTTTTGGAGAAATGTCCTCTGGTCCGCTGAAACAAAATAGCACTGTTTGGCCATAATGACCATTGTTATGTTTGGAGGGAAAAGGGGGAGGCTTGCAAGCCGAAAAACACCATCCCAACCGTGAAGCACGGGGGGGGGCGGCATCATGTTGTGGAGGTGCAATAGATGGCAGCATGAGGAAGGAAACTGATGTGGATATGTTGAAGCAACATCTCAAGACATCAGTCAGGAAGTTAAAGATTGGGCGCAAATGGGACTTCCAAATGGACATTGACTCCAAGCATACTCCCCTGACCTCAATCCTATAGAAAATGTGTGGGCAGAACTTAAAAAGCTTGTGCGAGCAAGGAGGCCTACAAGCCTGACACCAGCTCTGTCAGGAGGAATGGGCCAAAATTCACCCAACTTATTGTGGAAAGCTTGTGGAAGGCTACCCGAAACATTTGACCCAAATTAAACCATTTAATGGTAATGCTACCAAATACTACTTGAGTGTATGTAAACTTCTGACCCACTGAGAATGTGATGAAAGAAATAAAAACTGAAATAAGTCATTCTCTCTACAATTATTCTGACATTTCACATTCTTAAAATAAAGTAGTGATATTAACTGACCTAAAACAGGGAATTTTTACTTGGATTAAATGCCAGGAATTGTGAAAAACTGAGTTTAAATGTAGTTGGCTAAGGTGTATGTAAACTTCTGACTTCAACTGTGTGTATATATATATATATATATATATATATATACTTATTTTCAATGGCGGCCTAGGAACAGTGTGTTAACTGTCTTGTTCTGGGGCAGAACGACAGATTTTTACCTTGTCAGCTCCGGGATTTAATCTTGCAACCTTACAGTTAACTAGTCCAACGCTCTAACCACCTGATTACATTGCACTACACGAGGAGCCTACCTGTTAAGCGAATGCAGTAAGAAGCCAAGGTAAGTTGCTAGCTAGCATTAAACTTATCTTATAAAAAACAATCAATCAATCTTAATCACTAGTTAACAACACATGGTTGATGATATTACTAGTTTGTCTAGCGTGTCCTGCTTTTCATATAATCGTTGCGGTGCGTATTCGGGGAAAAAGGACTGTCGTTGCTCCAACGTGTACCTAACCATAAACATCAATGCCTTTCTTAAAATCAATACACAGAAGTATATATTTTTAAACCTGCATATTTAGCTAAAAGACATCCAGGTTAGCAATATTAACCAGGTGAAATTGTGTCACTTCTCTTGCATTCATTGCACGCAGAGTCAGGGTATATGCGATAATAATAAATGTTTTGTTTTCGAAATGATAGTTTCCAGATTCAACCATATTAATGACCAAAGGCTCGTATTTCTGTGTGTTATTATATTATAATTAAGTCTATGATTTGATAGAGCAGTCTGACTGAGCGGTGGTAGGCAGCAACAGACTCGTAAGCATTCATTCAATCAGCACTTTCATGCGTTTTGCCAGCAGCTCTTCGCAATGCTTCAAGCCTATCAACTCCCGAGATTAGGCTGGTGTAACCGATGTGAAATGGGTAGCTAGTTGCGCACTAATAGTGTTTCAAACGTCACTCGCTCTGAGACTTGGAGTAGTTGTTCCCCTTGATCTGCAAGGGTAACGCTGCTTCGAGGGTGGCTGTTGTCAATGTGTTCCTGGTTCGAGCCCAGGTAGGAGCGAGGAGGGGGACGGAAGCTATACTGTTACACTGGCAATACTAAAGGGCCTATAAGAACATCCAATAGTCAAACGTATATGGAATACAAATGGTATATAGAGAAATACTCCTAAAAATACTATATTAACTACAACCTAAAACCTCTTACCTTGGAATATTGAAGTCTCATGTTAAAAGGAACGACCAGCTTTCATATGTTCTCATATTCTGAGCAAGGAACTTAAACGTTAGCTTTTTTACATGGCACATATTTCACTTTTACTTTCTTCTCCAACACTTTGTTTTTGCATTATTTAAATCAAATTGAACGTTTCATTATTTATTTGAGGCTAAATGGATTTTTATTGATGTATTATATTAAGCTAAAATAAGTGGGGCCTCCCTTGGTGGCGCAGTGGTCTAGGGCACTGCATCGCTGGGTTCGATCCCAGGCTCTGTCGAGCCGGCCGCGACCAGGAGGTCCATAGGACGACGTTTGGCCGGTAGGGATATCCTTGTCTCATCGTGCACTAGCGACTCCTGTGGCGGGACGGGCGCAGTGCACGCTAACCAGTTTGCCAGGTGCACGGTGTTTCCTCCGACACATTGGTGTGGCTGGCTTCCGGGTTGGATGTACGTTGTGTTAAGAAGCAGTGCGGCTTGGTTGGGTTGTGTTTCGGAGGATGCATGGCTTTCAACCTTCGTCTCTCGCGAGCCCGTACGGGAGTTGTAGCTATTAGACAAGATAGTAACTACTAACAATTGGATACCATGAAATTGGGGAGAAAAGGGGGTCAAATTAAAAATAAATAAAAATATTATTATTATTATTTAAATAAAAAAATAAGTGTTCATTCAGTATTGTTGTAATTGTCATTATTACCAATACATTTTTTTTTTAAATGGCCGATATCGGTATCGGCTTTATTTGGTCCTCCAATAATCGGTATCGGTATCGTCGTTGAAAAATCATAATCGGTCGACCTCTAAACCAATTTTCTGTTTTTCAAATTTACGGATAGTCAGGGGCACACTCCAACAGTCAGACATAATTTACAAACGATGCATTTATGTTTAATGAGTCAGCCAGATCAGAGGTAGTAGCGGTGACTGTTAAAAATATAAAATATAATTAGTAAAGTACAGATACCCCCCAAAAACGACTTAAGTACTTTAAAGTATTTTTATTTAAGTACTTTACACCACTGCATGTTTTAAATAAATAAGCCTTTTGTAACGGCAGATTTATTCTTTGTCTGAAAAGGAGTAAGGATCGGACCAAGATGCAGTGTGGTAAGTGTTCATGACGATTTATTAAAAACGAACTGAACACTGAAATACAAAACAATAAACGATGTGATGAAAATGAAAACCGAAACAGTACCGTGTGGCGACAAACACTCACACAGAAACAAACACCCACCAACCGTGAAACCCAGGCTACCTATGATTCTCAATCAGAGACAACTAACGACACCTGCCTCTGATTGAGAACCATGCTGAACACAAAAACAAACAGACTGCCCACCCCAATTCACGCCCTGACCATACTAAATAAAGACAAAACAAAGGAAATAAAGGTCAGAACGTGACAGTACCCCCCCCCCCCCAAACGTGAGGACTCTGGCCGCAAAACCTGAACCTATAGGGGAGGGCCTGGGTGGGCGTCTGTCCGCGGTGGCGGCTCTGGCGTGGGACGTGGACTCCACTTCACCATAGTTTTAGTGCTCCTCGTAGCCCGCCTCCGTGACTCCTTTAGAGCGGTGACCCTCGCCGCCGACCTTGGACTGGGGACCCACGCCACGGGTCCCGAATGGACGGGAGACTCCAGCAGCGCCGGACAGGCGGGAGACTCCGGCAGCTCCGGAGTGAAGGGCAATTCCGGCATCGCCGACGTGACAGGCGTCTCTGGCAGCTCCTGGCCGGCTGACGGCTCTGGCAGCTCCTGGCCGGCTGACGGCTCTGGCAGGTCCTGGCCGGCTGACGGCTCTGGCAGCTCCTGGCCGGCAGACGGCTCTGGCAGTTCCTGGCTGGCTGACGACTCTGGCAGCTCCTGGCTGGCTGACGACTCTGGCAGCTCCTGGCTAACTGACGTCTCTGGCAGCTCCTGGCTGACTGACGTATCTGGCAGCTCCTGGCTGAATGACAGCTCTGGCAGCTTCTGGCTGACTGACGGCTCTGGCAGCTCCTGGCTGACTGACGGCTCAGGACAGACGGGCGGCTCTAGCAGCTCAGGACAGACGGGAGACTCTAACAGCTCAGGACAGACGGGAGACTCTAGCAGCTCAGGACAGACGGGAGACTCTAGCAGCTCAGGACAGACGGGAGACTCTGGCAGCGCTGGACAGGCGGGAGCACCTGTAGGCAGAAGATGGAGAAACAGCCCGGTGCGGGGGGCTGCCATCAGAGGGCTGGTGCGTGGAGGTGGCACTGGATAGACCGGACCGTGCAGGCGCACTGGAGCTCTTGAGCACCGAGCCTGCCCAACCTATGGTTGAATGCTCCCGGTAAGGCCAGTGCGGCGAGGTGGAATAGCCCGCACTGGGCTGTGCTGGCGAACCGGGGACACCATGCGTAAGGCTGGTGCCATTTACGCCGGCCCGAGGAGACGCACTGGAGACCCGATGCCTAAAGCCGGCTTCATGGCACCTGGCTCGATGCCCACTCTAGCCCGGCCCATACGAGGAGCTGGAATGAACCGCACCGGGCTATGCACGCACAGGGGAGACTGTACGCTCCACCACATAGCATGGTGCCTGCCCGGTCCCTCTCTCTCTCCGGTAAGCACGGGAAGTTGGTGCAGGTCTTCAACCTGGCTTCACCACACTCCATGTGTGACCACCCTCAATACATTTTTGGGGCTGCCTCTCGGGCTTCCAGCCTCCTCATACCAGCGCCTCTCTGCCTTCGCGGCCTCCAGCTCTGCCTTGGGACGGCGATATTCCCCTGGCTGTGCCCAGGGTCCTGCACCGTCCATAATCTCCTCCTAAGTCCAGGACTCTTGTGTTCGCTGCTGCTGCCAGTTAGCAAGCCGCTTAGTCTTTTTGTGGTGGGTGTTTCTGTAACGGCAGATTTCCTCTTCTTCTGAAGAGGAGTCAGACCAAGATGCAGCGTGGTAAGTGTTCATTTATTTATTTTAATTTTACCTTTATTTAACCAGGTAGGCTAGTTGAGAACAAGTTCTCATTTGCAACTGCGACCTGGCCAAGATAAAGCATAGCAGTGTGAACAGACAACAACACAGAGTTACACAATAAACAAATCAATAACATAGTAGAAAGAAAATAATCTATATACATTGTGTGCAAAAGGCATGAGGAGGGTAGGCAATAAATAGGCCATTGGAGTGAATAATTACAATTTAGCAGATTAACACGAGTGATAAATGATCAGATGAACAAGTGCAGGTAGAGATACTGGTGTGCAAAAGAGCAGAAAAGTAAATAAAATAAAAACAGTATGGGGATGAGGTAGGTAAATTGGGTGGGCTATATACCGATGGACTATGTACAGCTGCAACGATCGGTTAGCTGATCAGATAGCGGATGTTTAAAGTTGGTGAGGGAGATAAAAGTCTCCAACTTCATGACGATTTATTAAAAACGAACTGAACACTGAAATACAAAACAATAAACGATGTGATGAAAACCGAAACAGTACCGTGTGGCGACAAACACTCACACGGAAACAAACACCCACCAACCAACAGTGAAACGCAGGCTACCTAAGTATGATTCTCAATCAGAGACAACAAACGACACCTGCCTCTGATTGAGAACCATACTAGGCTGAACACAAAAACCAACATAGAAAAACAAACATATACTGCCCACCCCAACTCACGCCCTGACCATACTAAATAAAGACAAAACAAAGGACATAAAGGTCAGAATGTGACACCTTTTTCATTTCATTTAAATAAATTCAACATCCTTTAATTCAAATTAAATTCAAATTCTGCTTCCTGTGAGATGTGGCTAATTCAAATTCCATTATGTTTCTAAAATGTAATTGGAAATAAAGAGTATTTCGCTACTCAATTCAGAATTGACCCCAACTTCTAAATTGACCCCATCCCTAATGTGCGCGTGTGTGTGCGTGCGTGCGCGTGCGTGTGTGTGTGTGCTAACACATTGTCTTGTCTGGCCTTTAGATTTGGTCCAGTTAAAGTGTGAGTGGAACACTGCCCTACATTTGAACTATCCTGTCGCTGTAGAAGCATGACATCATCATACATGAAAGGCTGGCTTATATGACACACCTCATTCATACTGCCGTTAAGAAAATATGATAACCTTTGGTTGGGTTTAATATTATGGGTTGTCCTATAGCAGTTGGTGAGACCGTATCCACATTTACAGAGTGAGTCATATGGAGGAGGAATTTGGTTAGTATTCAGATGGAATATAATAGAAGTTCTCTGTTCCAATGATTGAAACCAATGCCAGTAGAGTTTTTCAGACAATCAATCTATACTTCTGTTCACTACTTCTCCCACTCTACTGGGGGACAGATTCACACTGTGATGTGTGTGTGTGGACATTCTTGTGCACGGTCCAGTGAGGGAGAGAGAGAGGCCAGTGGGCCAGGCAGAATGGTCCCTGCCGAACATAAGGCTGGGTTTGTGCTCAGTGAGGCTGGAGCTGGGGTCTGAGAGCAGGTCTAGCAGAGAAGTCAATGCCCATAGAGAGAGAGGCTTTAGACGAGGTGGGAGAGCCTGCAAACGACCCTGGAACTGGAGCTGGGGGTAGAAAGTAGGACTGGGTGTAGGACAGTGAAGGTGGGACTGGAATGGAGGAATACGGATACGTGACTAAAATGATGGCAAAAGGAAGACTGAGAGGAGAAGGCATGGGGCAAGTACTGTCGTTCACCAGACACTTGCACCCAATACCTGTAGATAAGGCTATGGGGCAAGTACTGTCGTTCACCAGACACTTGCACCCAATACCTGTAGATAAGGCTATGGGGCAAGTACTGTCGTTCACCAGACACTTGCACCCAATACCTGTAGATAAGGCTATGGGGCAAGTACTGTCGTTCACCAGACACTTGCACCCAATACCTGTAGATAAGGCTATGGGGCAAGTGGCAATGTGTTTTTGGGGTAAGTCAACTATTCGGACACTCAGCCTAGTCAAAGATCTGTATGGGCTTTAGCCAATCAGTTCCTCTGACTATTCGTATGTACAGTCACATCCCAGATTATTGGCATCCTTGATGAAGATGAGGGAAAAGACTGTATATATATATATATTATATGCTCAAATTTTTTAAACATTATATTATTTTATACTAATACAATTTCTCAGCTGAAGAGATTTTGTTTAACAATAACAAAACCTCTCAACAAGATAGGTGTCAATGATTGGAAACCCTGTTTTATATACTAGGGCACTCTCCTCCTGCACTGAGCCTTTTTCTCAAATGTTTTATGAGATTGGAGAACACATTGGGAGGGATATTAAACCATTCCTCCAAACAGAATCTTTCCAGAACAAAACAGCTCCATAACGTCAAAGACCACTAGGCTATGCACCAATGGTCACCAACCGGTCGATCTCGATTTCTAGTCGATCACCAAACGTTTTTGTAAAAGAAAACAACGACAAAGCCTCGCTTTCCTATTTTTTTCGCTTCGTGCTGTTGGTGGTAGGTGCACCTGATTCAGCAGTCGTAGCACCTATAGGCCTAACGCTGGCCAATAAGATAGCTCAGATCACCCTGTTTGCACAGTTTCCTCGAGCCATAGACGGTAAAAAGAAGCCTCAAACGCACAGCAAAGGTGATACTGTGATATTTCAATACTTTTAAAACCATGACTAGAGACTCGATGAATACAGCAAACAGCTGCTGTTTTTATGGATAAGTTCATGTTTCATTTGTTATTCAGCACTGTCAACATTAACACTTTTATAAGCCATATAATGCACTGTTTCCCATGTTTGTTCAATGAACCATTCTCAGACCATTTAATTTCTAAATGGTCTGAGAATAACAACATTGGCAGTGCAATTCATGCATAGCCAAGTTACAATGTATTGGGCCTACTGCACAAACCTCATTGATACAGAACTGTTTTTAATCGGTTAATGTTGCACATGCTTACTCTTTTAGTCATGTTTAGATCTCAGCTTGCATTTTGACTCAGAAAGTGATCTTGACTCAGAAAAGGTTGGTGACCACTGCTATACACTAAGTGTACAAAAGATTAAAAACACCTGCACTTTCCATGACATAGACTCACCAGTTGAAAGCTATGATCCCTTATTGATGTTACTTGTAAAATCCACTTTAATCAGTGTAGATGAAGGGGAGGAGACAGGTTAATCCTTAAGAGTCTATTGACGAACCCGTGAGTCAATCTAAGTAACATAATAAAAAAATCTCCATAAAAATCCTTCAGTTTAAGCTAGAGAAATCAGTTTTTTTGCATAGGCTCAATCCACATCTGCCTATGT
Organism: Oncorhynchus gorbuscha; assembly: GCF_021184085.1. Lineage (NCBI taxonomy): Eukaryota > Metazoa > Chordata > Actinopteri > Salmoniformes > Salmonidae > Oncorhynchus > Oncorhynchus gorbuscha. The sequence continues at coordinate 83,959,156 of NC_060178.1, read as the reverse complement.
GGAGCTACAGCGGTGTTTGTCAGATCATCCCGAAAATCGGTCATCGGTTTGGCCTACAAACTATTATGAAGGGGAGACTCACAAACACAATGTTGTTTTCTGTTATGCTCTACGACCCCCCACAAGTGTCACAGGACTCGTCTGAAGAAATCTATATATTTCCTGAGCTTTCTTTTATCTCCTTAATATAGGACAGACACTTCAAAATCTTATTCCTTATGATAAAATGTTATACTGTATTTTTTGCAATTTATGAATGTGTTATTCAATGCATTTCTATGGGCTATAGTAGTAAATATATTTTTTGATACCTAAAGGGGTCGTAAAATTCAAAATCAAATAGCTAAATGTTCTATGGTCTGACCATCTTAAAACAATTTGATATGTTAGCTTCGTAGCCGCCCCACCCCCACGCTCAACAGTTTCCCATGTGTATCAACAATGGTCCACCACCCAAATGACATCCAACCCATTTGGACACAACTGTTGGAAGCATTGGAGTCAACATGGGCCAACATCCCTGTGGAACGTTTTCAACACCTTGCAGAGTCCAAGGCCCAACGAATTGAGGCTGTTCAGAGTGCAAAAGGGGTGTGTGACTCAATATTAGGAAGGTATTCTTAATGTTTTGTACACTCAGCATATGCATTCTTCTTGAATGAGAAAGTTACAGACGCACAAATAGTATACCGCCAAGACATGCTAACCTCTCACCATTACATTAAAATGGCATCTTTAACTTTCTCACTCATCATTATTTACGAGTCATTCAGGACTATCCATAATCATGGTAGCATCCACATTAATGTAGGAGTGTTTAGAAACAAGCTCTATTCCTATTTACAATAAAAGTGACTCCAAAATGACACTACGGTCCATGATTTACCATTCATTTCTACTGGGCACATATATGCAAATGCATCCAAATGCATTCAAGCTTGCGTGCTAGGAATATGGGACCAAATACTAAACTTTTGACTACTTTAATACACATGCTGTATGTGAATTTGTCCCAATAAGTCTGGTACCCTAAAATGGGGGGACTATGTACAAAAAGTGCTGTAATGGATGAAAATAGCCTCAGATTAAAGCTGACAGTCTGCACTTTAACCTCATAGTCATTGTATAATTTCAAATACAAATGTGTCACTGTCATTATACTTTTGGAGGTCACTGTATAATCCACATTTTATGTGCATACAATATACATTATAGCTCAGTATTTGTATTATTTATTTCATAGTCTTTTTTGGTCATCTTTATCAAGGGCACCAATAATTTTTGATTTTACTTTATATTTGTTTGCAATTGTAGCGGATAAAAACACCAGAGAGGAGTTTGCTTCAGCAACAGATCTGGAGCCAGACTAAAAGCCAAGTAAGAAGGTTGAATTGGTGTGTTTCATTCTTCAAGGGATTTACTGAGATGTAATTTGTCAGCTGGCAAATTTCTGTCATAATACCATATGAAATCGAAGAGAGAGAAAGAGTTTGGGGAGCATCCTCCAATGATTCTGACTTGTTATTTCAGGAACGAGTGATGAAGAAAAAGCGAAAAAAGAGAAACGTGAGCAGAGACCTTTCCATGATGGAAGCTCACTAAGGCATTCTGTTGAAAAGACAAATATGTTCTTATGTTGTTTTTCCCTCCCTCCCTCCTTCCTTCCTTCCCTCCCTCCCTCCCTCCTTCCTTCCCTCCCTCCCTCCCTCCTTCCCTCCCTCCCTCCTTCCTTCCCTCCCTCCCTCCTTTTGTTTTTCAGAGTTGCTGAGTTCCACAAAGAGGCTGAACATCAACTATCAGGACTCAGATGGGTAAGACATTAGTGTGTGCATGCGTTAGGGTTGGGTGGTATCCAGATTTTCATAACTTTATACCGTTCCTGTACCATACCAGGGTAGTCATTATTACCGACAGTGCACAGAAGGGGCACTATTTGCTTTATTTTTTAGCCACTTGATTTTTTTTTAGTTAGCCACTTAGCTATTAAGTTAACAAACCAAATGTATAGCTGGAACCCTAAGCTGGGGATAAAATTACCTGCCGTATATTTCAAAATACCCCAGTATACGGTATACCGCCCAAGCCCAAGCCTAGCAAGCATTAGTCTTTGTTTACTGAGGTGCGTGAATCAGTTAGATAGACTTGTGGTTTTTCCTCTCTGAACACTTTCTTTGCTCAGAGGAATGCAATCAATGTTTGTAGAGCAAGACTCACTCAATAACATTTAGTTTGATTGACATGGTCATTATCGCTAATGTGACTATTGAAAGTACATACCTGGTGTGGCCTGTGGTCGGTTATTTAATCTGTATCTTGTGTCGATGTAGATTTACTCACCACCCAGTCACACCTGTACACAGACAGACCAGACTGTGTGTGGGTGTGTATTTGTTTAAGAGAGAGGGGGATGTGATATATGATAGTGGTGCTGAGGGACTGAAAGGAAGAAATGAGAGGTGAGCTAACAGTGACCAGTCACCATGAGTCAACACTCAGTCAGCAGGGGGGGGAGGCAATGAGAGAGATGGAAGGATGGAGAAAGAGAGAGAGATAAACTTAGTATCAGTGAAAGACTAAATGGATACCTTTCCTTTGTGTATTCCAGTGGTGGAAAAAGTACCCAATTGTCATACTTGAGTTAAAGTAAAGATACCTTAACAGAAAAGGACTCAAGTAAAAGTGAAAGTTGGAGTGAGAGATACACAAGGTTGTAAAGAAATAAATAAAGGAGTGAAAACAGACAGATGAGATGTAGTTGGATAGATGGATGGATGTGTATCTGACTAAATACCCGGCAGGTCAAAACATTACGCCTTCAAGTCTGGAAATGAGCAGTCAGACACTGATACACACACTCAGGCTTCATCCTAAATGGTTCCCTATGTAGGGTCCTATTTTTCACCAGGACCCCTAGGGGAATAGGATGCCATTTGGGATGCAACCTTACACACTCAGACCTTACATGACTGGATCCCATTCACAACCATCGTCACAGATTCACAGAATATAGTATTTTAAGTGGATATGAAATAATCAGAGCTTGTGTGCGTGGTCTTTTGTATCTCAGTTGGCAGAGCATGGCACTTGCAATGCCAGAATAGTGGGGTTTGATTCCCGGGACCACCTGTACGTAAAATGTATGACTGTAAATCGCTTTGCATAAAAGCGTCTTCTAATGACTTGTATTTTAGAAGGACAGCTCTGAGTGAGTGCTGTATTACTGTCCTTGATACTCCAGGTATTCAGTGAACCAGCACTGAACCCAGTCCCCTGACACACACACATACCTATGCACAAGCACATTTCATAGTACTCTCCCATACTTGAGTTTAAATACTAAAAACCAAATACATTTGATACTAAATTGATAGGGATGTTGTGGTTCTTGGGTGGCATCTTAAATGGCACCCTATTACCTGAACAGAGCACTACTTTTGACCAGAGCCCACATAGGGAATAGGTTGCCATTTGGGACGCACATTGGTCAGAGTTTGTACCCTGTATAGATGGCTATGTTTGGACCCAGGTCCTTGGTTTAAGGTAGGAGCTGGAACAGTGGAGGTGTCTGTGTTCCATGGCTGGCAGTAATTCAACAGTCGACTGTTGTCTAGAACACCCTGCTCTCCAGGAATGAAGGGCCCAAATTTATGCATTTAATTTGTCCCTCGTGGGATATACTGCCCCCTGACACACACACACAAACAAACACACACGCACACACACACACCATCCTGCCATCGTCTGCTAGTGTGTTCTGATGAAGGCTCACCTCCTGTAAAGTCATCAGGTAGATTTATAGTCTCTCTGTCCAGACTATGGCAGACTCATTTCACCCTGGAAAACGTCCACAACTACCTAAGAGGGGAAGGACTCCTTACACCAGGCACTGTTGGACAGTACTGGAAATATAGAGTCTGTTTGGAGTATGGAGGCTGCACATGCTTCCAGAATATTTCTAGACAATTACTGTAGTAGTAACAACAGAGTGGATGGAACAATATTAATGCTCCATCTCTCTCTCTCTCTCTCTCTGTCCCTCTCCCCATCTCTCTCTCTCTCTCTCTACCCCCCACCTCTCTTTATCTCTCTCTTCCCTCTCTCTCTTCCCCAGGTTTTCAGCATTACACCATGCAGCTCTAACGGGCACCACTGAACTGCTGTCTCTACTACTGGAGGCTCAAGCCACTGTGGACATCAAAGACACCAATGGTGAGAAGTTATAAGCTCTTATAAGTGGGTATAAACAGGTAATACAACAGCACAAGTCATTAAAGGGGCAATCTGGGATTCGAAAACACTCCAAAGTGGTCACTCTGCCACTTGTTTTGGCAAACAGAACAAAAGCCAGTCCTGGATTACACCGTACATTGTTTGGCTCCTTCATGAGCCTTCATGGGATTCTTGTTGGACTCCCCTCTGTCTATCTCTTTTCAACTCTATCTTTTCCTAACTAACCTTCTCTTGTTCTATTTTTACTCTTTTTATCTCTCTCTCTTCTTCCATCTCCTCTCTGCCTCCCTCCCTACCTCTCTCTCTCTCTCCCTCCCTACTTCTGTCTCTCTCTGTCTCTGTCTCTCTCTCTAGGTATGCGTCCGCTCCACTATGCAGCGTGGCAGGGTAAAGCTGACTCTGTGTTGCTGCTACTAAGGGCTGGAGCATCAGTTAACACACGGTCACAAGACGGACAGATACCTCTACACCTGTCTGCACAGTATGGACACTACCAGGTGGTGAGTACACACAATGAACACACAAACGCAGACAGACACATGCACGCACACACACACACAATTGACCCTTATCAACTCAGAGACATGGTTCAATATTTGGAAGGATTGCACACTGGTAAGAGGCCTCACCACACACACCTTCACTCAGTATCAGTGTGTATATAGTGTTTTCAGGTGTGACAGTGTGACACAGATTGTGTACGTTAGGTGTCAGGGTGAGTGAAAGGAGAGGGCTCTATAGTAACTACATGACATGATCAGGTCAGCAGTGGGTTCCCTGGGTGACATATTGAGACTAATGGGAGGAAGGAGGAATATGTGTATTGGGTGTCTTTAATACACAAGTACGGAGTCTACCTGAGAGGTGTGTTCACACACACACACCAACACGCACCCACACACATGCACATACACACGAAACGCACAAACATACACGCAGCAGCAAAACTGGTCATGGAGACTACTGAGGTATTGTATTGTATTGTGTGTGGACAAAGCAGGAACATTAACAAAGCCAGAGGTATTTCTCTGTAATGGATAGGGTCGCAATATTACAGGAATTTTCTATAAAAGTCTTGGTTGGAGGAATCTGGATTTCCTGCTTATTCCCTCCTGATTCCGGGTATCCTCCAACCGGGATTTCGGGAAAACCAGGGAATTTATTGACCCTAGTAATGGAAGCCCTGTTAGGACTACTTCTTTAGCCCTGAGCTAAGATCCTGATGCCTCTCTCTGCTTGCTGTGGTGATGAAATGTCAGAATGTTATGTTTATTTACCCCTCTCTCTCTCTCTCTCTCTCTCTCTCTCTCTCTCTCTCTCTCTCTCTCTCTCTCTCTCTCTCTCTCTCTCTCTCTCTCTCCCCTCTCTCTCTCTCTCTCTCTCTCTCTCTCTCTCTCTCTCTCTCTCTCTCTCTCTCTCTCTCTCTCTCTCTCTCTCCCACTCTCTCTCTCTCCCTCTCCCCCTCTCTCTCCCACTCTCTCCCACTCTCTCCATCAGTCTGAGATGTTACTCCAGCACCAGTCTAATCCATGTCTGTTGAACAAAGCCAACAAGACCCCTCTGGACCTGGCCTGCGAGTTTGGCAGACTCAAGGTGAGTCAGTGAGTGTGTTTGTGTATTTTATGGTAGGCATATGTGTGTGTGGCATAGGAGGCTGGTGGGTAGAGATGTAGGAGGACGGGCTCATTGCAATGGATGGAATGGATAGTATGGAAAGGTTTCAAACACACCTAACTCATGGTTTTCATGTGTTTGATAATGTTCCATTCATTTGATTCCAGCTATTACAATGAGCCCATCCTCCTACATCTCCACCCACCCGCCTCCACTAAAGGGCATATTTTCATATATGCTAGTTACAGTTTTTCTCAATCGTGTACAAGCACTTTTTGGATCTGTTGAAACGTATCTATAGCAGAACAGCAATGATCAAATGTTCAAATACATTTACAGAACTTCAGATCCTTTTCTTGCCCTTGCATATCTTAGACCACATTTTGCAAAACATTCAATACAAATGTCACCAGTGACTATAAAATGCACTGTTAAGTGTTATGTTCACAGAATATTAGCACATATTTTCAGCAGGAGATAAATGTGTGCAGTAGTATTCACTGTTTCCGGCAATCAGTAAATACTACTGCATGAAATTCTAAAGCATCCCATCAGTATCATACCAAGTACAATTTATTTAAATTTTATTTTTATTTCACCTTTATTTAACCAGGTAGGCCAGTTGAGAACAAGTTCTCATTTACAACTGTGACCTGGCCAAGATAGAGCAAAGCAGTGCGACACAAATAATCCAGAGTTACACATGGGATAAACAAACGTACAGTCAATAACACAATAGAAAAGTATATATACAGCGTGTGCAAATGTAGTAAGACTAGGGAGGTAAGGCAATGAATATGCCATAGTGGCGAAATAATTACAATTTAGCAATCAAAGACTGGAGTGATAGATGTGCAGAAATGAATGTGCAAGTAGAGATACTAGGGTGCAAAGGAGCAAACAAAGAATAACAATATGGGGATGAGGTAGTTGGGTGGGCTATTTACAGATGTGCTATGTACAAGTGCAATGATCGGTAAGCTGCTCTGACAGCTGATGCTTAAAGTTAGTGAGGGAGATATAAGTCTCCAGCTTCAGTGATTTTTGCAATTCGTTCCTGTCATTGGCAGCAGAGAACTGGAAGGAAAGGCGGCCAAAGTAGAAGTTGGCTTTGGGGGTGACCAGTGAAATATACCTGCTGGAGCACGTGCTACGGGTGGGCGCTGCTATGGTGACCAGTGAGCTGAGATAAGGTGGGGCTTTACATAGCAGAGTCTTGTAGATAACCTGTAGCCAGTGGGTTTGGCAACAAAATGAAGTGAGGACCAGCCAACGAGAGCGTACAGGTCACAGTGGTAGGTAGTATATGGGGCTTTGATGACAAAACGGATGGCACTATGATAGACTGCATCCAATTTGCTGAGTAGAGTGTTGGAGGCTATTTTGTAGATGACATCGCCAAAGTCAAGGATCGGTAGATGAGTCAGTTTTACGAGGGTATGTTTGGCAGCATGAGTGAAGGATGCTTTGTTGCAAAATAGGAAGCCGATTCTAGATTTAATTTTGGATTGGAGATGCTTAACCTCTCTGGGATATGTGGGACGCTAGCGTCCCACCTGGCCAAAAGCCAGTGAAAATGCAGAGCGCCAAATTCAAATAAATTACTATAAAAATCAAACTTTCATGAAATCACACATGCAATATAGCAAATTAAAGCTACACTTGTTGTGAATCCAGCCAACGTGTCAGATTTCAAAAAGGCTCTTCGGCGAAAGCAAACGATGCTTTTATCTGAGGATAACACCTCCATAAACAAAGAGAGAAAGTATATTTCAACCCTGCAGGCGCGACACAAAACACAGAAATAAAAATATAATTCATGCCTTACCTTTGACAAGCTTATTTTGTTGGCACTCCAATATGTCCCATAAACATCACAAATTTTGTTTGATTAATTCCGTTGATATATATATCCAAAATGTTCATTTATTTGGCTCGTTTGATCCAGAAAAACACCGGTTCAAACTTGAGTAACGTAACTACAAAATATCTCAAAAGTTACCTGTAAACTTTGCCAAAACATTTCAAACTACTTTTGTATTACAACTTTAGGTATTTTTTTACGTAAATAATTGCTAAAATTGAAGACGGGATGATCTGTGTTCAATACAGGGGTAAAACAAACTGTAGCATGCTTTCTGCTCATGCGCCTCTATCAAACAGTACACTTCAAGTGACTCTCGTTCAAGATGGCCGTACTTCTTCATACTTCAGGTCCCTTAGAAATCTGGATTCCCAATGAAAACCCATTGGAAAGAGAGTGACCTAAAAAAAAAAATCTGAATGGTTTGTCCTCTGGGTTTTGTTAAATATGTTCTGTTATATTCACAGACATGATTCAAACAGTTTTAGAAACTTCAGTGTTTTCCATCCAAATATACTAATAATATGCACATCTTATCTTCTGGGGATGAGTAGCAGGCAGTTGATTTTGGGCATGCATTTTATTCATCCGGATGTGAAAATACTGCCCCGTCACCAAGAAGTTAATGTCTGGAAGGAGAGTTTACAGTCTAACCAGACATCTAGGTATTTGTAGTTGTCCACATATTCTATGTCAATACCGTCCAGAGTAGTGATGCTAGACAAGCGGGTACAGGCAGTGATCAGTTGAAGAGCATGTATCTAGTTTTGCTTGCATTTTAGAGCTGTTGGAGGCCACGGAAGGAGTGTTGTATGGCGTTGAAGCTTGTCTGGAGGTTAGTTAGCACAGTGTCCAAAGAAGAGCCAGATGTATACAGAATGGCGTCGTCTATGTAGAGGTGGAGCAGAGAATCACCGACATCATTGATGTATACAGAGAAAAGAGTCGGCCCGAGAATTGAACCCTGTGGCACCCCCATAGAGACTGCCAGAGGTCCGGACAACAGGCCCTCCAATTTGACACACTGAACTCTATCTTAGAAGTAGTTGGTGAACCAACTAAAGCCAAGTTAACAAACAGATCACCGACCATTTCGAATCCCACCGTACCTTCGTACCTTCACCTTGAGCGTGGCTGAGGTGCACCCATGACCAGCTCTGGAAAAAGATTAATAGCGGAGAAGGTACGGTGGGATTTGAAATGGTCAGTGATCTGTTTGTTAACTTGGCTTTTGAAGACTTTAGATAGGCAGGGTAGGATAGATATAGGTCTGTAACAGTTTGGGTCTAGAGTGTCATCCCCTTTGAAAAGGGGATGACCACGGCATCTTTCCAATCTTTAGGGATCTCAGACGAAACGAAAGAGAGGTTGAACAGGCTAGTAATAGGGGTTGCAACAATTGCGTTGGAAAGTTTTAGAAAGAGAGGGTCCAGATTGTCTAGCCCAGCTGATTTGTAGGGATCCAGATATTGCAGCTCTTTCAGAACATCAGCTGTCTGGATTTGTGTGAAGTAGAAATGGGGGAGGCTTTGGCAAGTTGATGTGGGGGTGCAGAGCTGTTGATCGGGGTAGGGGTAGCCAGGAAAGATCTCTAGGCAATGGGGACCGTCTAATTGTTCCTATTTTTTTTTACAATAGTCTGGACATGCAGAGATGCAGAGAATAAAATGGTTTCTTCTATGTAGCTTTGGTTTACTTCTAAGTCATCATCTTCAACATTCCATTACAGAGCTTTGCTTTGGTGTGGATTGAGGCCTATACATTCATGTCAATTCCTCCATTGTATTCACCTTTCCTTATTTCTGTTGTGGATAGTGTCTCCTTGTGCCAATGGAATGTCTACAAAACAATGAGCAAACCAGCCTTTGTATTGAATACATGGAATTGGATTGTGATTAATGAATCCTAAATTAACCCTGCTCACAATGTGCTTATTTTTTTATTGGAATAATATTTGATTGGATGTGTATTAAATTTGTTTAGTGAGATATGCAAAAATGAGAGTAATTTCCCATAATTCTGCAGCTTTGGATAGATGTACTTCCAATTTTGATCATCATGATTTGGTGACCGCTTAGAAAATGTATTGATCTACTGGGTAAAGTGACCAAAACCAAAACATCAGCCAGGAAGCCTAGGAACTGAGAAGCGGTCTGTGGTTATCACCTGCAGAACCATTCCTTTATTGGGGGTGTCTTGCTAATTGCCTATAATTTCCACCTGTTGTCTATTCCATTTGCACAACAGCATGTGAAATGTATTGTCAATCAGTGTTGCTTCCTAAGTGGTCAGTTTGATTTCACAGAAGTGTGATTGACTTGGAGTTACATTGTGTTGTTTAAGTGTTCCCTTTATTTTTTGAGCAGTGTATATGCCACATCCCATGACATTACAATGATCAAAGTCCAGTGTAAGTGGTGATAGTGTGTGTGTGTATTTTGTCCATGTCTCACAGAGGGTGTGTGATGGATAGAGGGGGTAGAGGGATAGAGGGGGTAGAGGGATAGAGTGTGTGTGATGGATAGAGGGGGTAGAGGGATGGATAGAGGGGGTAGAGGGATAGAGGGTGTGTGATGGATAAAGGGGGTAGAGGGATAGAGGGTGTGTGATGGATAGAGGGGGTAGAGGGATAGAGGGTGTGTGATGGATAGAGGGGGTAGGCCAATGTCAAACATCTCACATAGCTTAGATGAATTACCAGCTAAAATGAACTAGCAGCTAAAATGAACTAGCAGCTAAAATAAGCCTGTTTCAGGGAAATGGGTTTCGGTTCTGCTCCCCGGACAGGCACACACAAACGCGCACGCACATACACATTCTCTCACACAAACACCGATGCATGCACACAGGCGTGTACACACACATACACACACACGAGTGAGAGAGATTTTGCAGTGCAGTATGTTTCTCTGTCACAGTTGTGATGAAACGTATAGCTGTCCCTGTTTTTTAGGTTTAGCCAAAGTTGAATTTACACACACAGGCACGCACGCACGCATGCAAGACAGACAGACACGTCAGTAATCTTCTGGCCCTGTGAATAGCATAACAACAGGCTTTAGGCTGTAACGCTGAGTCAGTTAAGGTCTTTATTACTGTAGTCTCTCTCTCTTTTCCCCCTTTCCCTCTCCTTCTCCCCCTCTCAGTAAGCGTCTTTGTTACGGTAAAAGGGGTATCTTTAGACACCCAGCGCATGGACAGTTGCTAGGCAGGTTTTATGTGCACTTAGGTGGCCCCATAAAATGTACATGTATGGAATGCACAAGTGGTGTAAAGTATTTAAGTAAAAATACTTTAAAGTACTACTTAAGTCGTTTTGTGGGGGTATCTGTACTTTACTAATGATATTTTTGACAACTTTTACTTTTACTTCACAACATTCCTTAAGAAAACAATGTACATTTTACTCCATACATCCCTGATAACCAAAAGTACTCGTTACATTTCGAATGCTTAGCAGGACAGGAAAATGGTCCAGTTCACACACTTATCAAGAGAACCCCTGGTCACCCCTACTGCCTCTGATCTGATAGACTCACTAAACACACGCTTCGTTTGGGAATGAAGTCTGAGTGTTGGAATGTACCCCTCGCTATCCGTAAATTTAAATAATAAGGAATTTGTGCAGTTTGGTTTTCTTAATATAAAGAATGTGAAATTATTTATACTTTTACTTTTGATACTTAAGTATATAAACTCAACAAAAAAATAAACGTCCTCTCACTGTCAACTGTGTTTCTTTTTAGCAAACTTAACATGTGTAAATATTTGTATGAACATAACAAGATTCAACAACTGAGACATAAACTGAACAAGTTCCACAGACATGTGGCTAACAGAAATTGAATAATGTGTCCCTGAACAAAGGGGGGGTCAAAATCAAAAGTAACAGTCAGTATCTGGTGTGGCCACCAGCTGTACTGCAGTGCATCTCCTCCTCATGGACTGCACCAGATTTGCCAATTCTTGCTGTGAGATGCTACCACTCTTCCACCAAGGCACCTGCAAGTTCCCGGACATTCTGGGGGGAATGGCCCTAGCCCTCACCCTCCGATCCAACAGGTCCAGAGACGTGCTCAATGGGATTGAGATCCGGGCTCTGCATTGTCATGCTGGAGGGTCGTGTCAGCATGAGCCTGCGGGAAGGATACCACATGAGGGAGGAGGATGTCTTCCTGTAACGCACAGAGTTGAGATATCCTGCAATGACAACAAACTCAGTCCGAGGATGCTGTGACACACCGCCTCAGACCATGACAGACCCTCCACCTCCAAATCAATCCCGCTCCAGAGTACAGGCCTTGGTGTAACGCTCATTCCTTCGATGATAAACACAAATCCAACCATCACCCCTGGTGAGACAAACCCGCGACTCGTCAGTGAAGAGCACTTTTTGCCAGTCCTGTCTGGTCCAGCGTAGATGGGTTTGTGCCCATAGGCAACGTTGTTGCTGGTGATGTCTGGCGAGGACCTGCGAGGCCTACAAGCCCTCAGTCCAGCCTCTCTCAGCCTATTGCGGACAGTCTGAGCACTAATGGAGGCATTGTGCACTCCTGGTGTAACTCGGGATGTTGTTGTTGCTATCCTGTACCGGTCCTGCAGGTGTGATGTTTGGATGTACCGATCCTGTGCAGGTTTTGTTACACGTGGTCTGCCACTGTGAGGACGATCAGCTGTCCGTCCTGTCTCCCTTTAGCGCTGTCTTAGGTGTCTCACAGAACGGACATTGCAATTTATTGCCCTGGCCAAATCTGCAGTCCTCATGCCTCCTTGCAGCATACCTAAGGCACGGATCACACAGATGAGCAGGGACCCTGGGCATCTTCCTTTTGGTGTTTTTCAGAGTCAGTAGAAACGCCTGGGAAATGGTTTATGGTTCATTATAAAAGCATGGGAAACAGTGTTTAAGCCCTTTACAATGAAGATCTGTAAAGTTATTTGGATTTTTACGAATTATCTTTGAAAAACTGGGTCCTGAAAAAGAGACATTTCTTTTTTTTTCTGAGTTTATTAGCAGTTATATGTACTCTTATATTACTGGGTGACTTTCACTTTTACTTGAGTTATTTTATGACAATTGGGTACTTTTTCCACCACTGGAATACACAAAGGAAAGGTATCCATTTAGACTTTCACTGATACTAAGCTTATCTCTCTCTCTTTCTCCATCCTTCCCTCTCTCTTCGGCTCCTTTACACTTCACCTCTTCTATATCTATACAATCATCCTCTCTCTCTCTCTCTCTCTCTCTCTCTCTCTCTCTCTCTCTCTCTCTCTCTCTCTCTCTCTCTCTCTCTCTCTCTCTCTCTCTCTCTCTCTCTCTCTCTCTCTCTCTCTCTCTCTCTCTCTCTCTCTCTCTCTCTCTCCTCTCTCTCTCTCTCTCTCTCTCTCTCTCTCTCTCTCTCTCTCTCTCTCTCTCTCTCTCTCTCTCTCTCTCTCTCTCTCTCTCTCTTTGTCTCTCTCCCTTTCTCTCTCTCTGTGTCTTTCTGCCTCACTCTGTCTCTTTTTGTCTCACTCTGTCTGTCTCTCTCCCTCATTCTCTTTCTCTCAGGTGGCTCAGTTGTTATTGAGCAGTAACATGGTGGTAGCTCTGTTGGAGGGGGAGGGTCTAGACTCTACCTCCTCCAACACACCCCTTCACCTGGCCGCTCGCAATGGACACAAAGACATCATCAGGTGAGAGGAGTAGCTGTCCTTGACCGTGTGTGTGTGCATGTGTGTGTTAACAGTGCGTAAGTGGGATATCCACCCTCGAACCCCATAACCTCCAGGGTCTCTTACATGCTGTTAATGATTCCCTTCCTACTTAAATCACCACATTCCCAGGAGGTTATGGGGTTCCCTCCATCCGTGTTACACATTCTGCTGCTGTGGAATTTTACTCCCATATTAGATATGGAGAAAAGAGAGAGAGGGGTGGGTGGCAGAGAGACAAAAAATAAATGTAGTAAGAATATTTCATTCATTCAGATCTATGATGTGTTATTTTAGTGTTCCCTTTATTTTTTTGAGCAGTGTATATATGAGAGAGAGAGAAAGACATATAGAGAGAGACAGAGTAGGAGGAAATTAAATAATAGAATGACCCTGGAATCCCAGGCCAACCCAAAGGATTCCCGCCGGGCAAAAACTGGTTGAATCAATGTTGTTTCCACGTAATTTCAACCAAAACATTTTATTTGATGATGTTAAATCAACTTAGAAAATTGATTGGATTTGCAAAAAGTCATCAACTTAAGGGAATTTCGCTTTTATTTCTACCATCTTTTAACCTCAATCCAACAATAGGGTGAAATTGTTGGTTAATTTCACTTTAGTTGACAACTCAGCCAAACGTAAATCTCAACTTAATGTTGAACTGACATCTGTGCCCAGCGGGGTGTCTCTTTTCCACTATTGACTTGAGCTTGGTCGAAAGGTTCATGTTTGTAAAACCTGTCACTGTATTCCCTTTAGGCGCTGGTCAAAAGTAGTTCATTATATAGGAACTAGGATGCCATTTGGGATGCACACTTCTGCACCTTCTCTACTACATTTGTGAGACTTTAGTTCCTCATACAGATTCCTCCCACTTTAAGTTGTGTGGGTTGCTTATTTTTGTGAATGGAGGGATGGAAGATTTTAGAAAAGAGTCAATTTGCAGTCTGTTTTCAGCTTCTCTTTTACTTCAGCCCAATGTGATTATTATACTGATTATTATACTGATTATTATACTCTTATAAAGATGTTGAGTAACCAGCTCTCCTCCTCTTTACTCCTTTCTTCATTCCTCCTCTTCTTCCATCTCCTCACTCCTTTTCTCCTCCACTCTTTTTCCCACTGCGTCCTACTTCTCACCTCCGCTCTTCCCTCTCCCCCTCCTCTTTCTCTCTCCTCTTCTTCTATCCTTCCTCTCTTATTTTTCACTCCTATCCTCTACTCTTCTCTCCTCCTCTTCTCCTCTCCTCTCCTCCTCTACTCCTCTCCTCTACCCTCCTCTCCTCAACCCTCTCCTCCTCTACTCCTTTCCTCTATGCTCCTCTCCTCTACCCTCCTCTACTCCTCTCCTCTACCCTCCTCTACTCCTCTCCTCTACCCTACTCTCCTCTACCCTCTCCTCCTCTACCCTCCTCTACTCCTCTCCTCTATCCTCATCTCCTCCTCTACCCTCATCTCCTCTACCCTCATCTCCTCCTCTACCCTCCTCTACCCTCCTCTCCTCCTCTCCTCTACCCTCCTCTACCCTCCTCTCCTCTCCTCCCCCTCTACCCTCTTCTCTTCTTCTCCTCTTTTCTCCTCTACCCTCTCCTCCCCTCCCTTATTTTCCCAATGGTGTGGGAGTCTGTGGATAATCTCTTTGACATTCCCTCCCCATGCCAGGCATTCCCAGAGGAACGCCCAGATTCCCAGTCTGTGTCCCAAATTTTCCACATAGTGCAGAGCAATGGGCCCTGGTCAAAAGTAATGCATTATGTAAAGAGTAGGCTGCCATTTAGGACGTAACCCCAGATTTCCTCCACCACATCCACAACTGTCTGGATCTGATACCTTAAGCATTCCTACAGCTGGGCTCGTGTGTGTGTGTGTGTGTGTGTGTGTGTGTGTGTGTGTGTGTGTGTGTGTGTGTGTGTGTGTGTGTGTGTGTGTGTGTGTGTGTGTGTGTGTGTGTGTGTGTGTGTGTGTGTGTGTGTGTGTGTGTGTGCGTGTGCGTGCGTGCGTGCGTGCGTGCGTGCGTGCGTGTGCGTGTGTGTGTGTTGTTAGTAATGTATGTTGTGTGTAAAACCTCCTATCTGTGTGTATTTCGTTTTCAGGTTGCTACTGAAGGCTGGTATAGACATCAACAGAGCCACTAAGGCTGGGACCTCTCTGCACGAGGCTGCCCTCTATGGCAAGACGGAAGTAGTGCACCTGCTGCTGGACGTAAGACTTAACACTACCATCTGAATCTCCTTACTGGATGCATCCCAAATGGCACCCTATTCCTTATTTAGTGCACTACTTTCAACAGGCTCTGGACAAAAAATAAGTGCACTACTGTATATGGGGCGGCAGGTAGCCTAGTGGTTACAGTGTTGGACTAGTAACTGCAAGGTTGCAAGATCAAATCCCTGAGCTGACAAGGTAAAAATCTGTTGTTCTACCCCCCGAACACGGCAGTTGTTCGGGGGCACTGTTCCTAGGCTGTGATTGAAAATAAGAATTTGTTCCTGACTGATTTGCCTAGTTAAATAAAGGTAAAATATATAGGGAATAGGGTGTCATCCACTGAGGTATCTGCTGAAGAAGCATAAGACTGGATGCAGTTTCTGTCTTATCCAAACATGACACAGACAAAGGAGTTAAGAAGTAATAGGAGCTATTTTCAGCCATAAAACTGACGGTTGTTTCTTTTTTATTTAAGTATTGATACTGTTGCTGATACTGTTGCTGATACTGTTGCTGATTGCTGATACTGTTGCTTCATGCATTGTATGCGTGTGCTTACCGTTGCCAGACAGTAGTGTTGTTAAGTGGGAGCAAAGGGCACTGTGTCCCAGTGTGTCCCGGTGTTGTTGCTGTGTAGTTGCTGTTCATGCCCTCCCCATTGACCAATAGACTGTATGTATGTATCAAGGTGACATCTATATGGTTATCAATATTAGTTATTTCTTGTGTAGGCTGCTTTCCTATTTGAAATAAAATCATATGAGAGAAAAAAATGTCATGTTATCTACCTCTGGCGACATGACCGTGATACCCAGTAGGAAGGCAGGCACAATACCGGCGCGTCGGTCGCCTCTATCCACTCATAGTGCAGACCAATCAGCCACGCAACATGGTCTTGAATGGCAACAAATCTGTCCAATTAGCTGATTCGCTTTCCATACACCCACTCCTTTCGACACATCCACTCACCCATACTCCAGTCACCATAATGGGCTGCAGCTACCCATCATTTTTAGGGAGTGTGTGCATGCTGTGTCTTGGAGACTAACGGTGTGCGTGTGTGTGTGTGTGTGTGTGTGTGTGTGTGTGTGTGTGTGTGTGTGTGTGTGTGTGTGTGTGTGTGTGTGTGTGTGTGTGTGTGTGTGTGTGTGTGTGTGTGTGTGTGTGTGTGTGTGTGTGTGTGTGTGTGTGTGTGTGTGTGTGTGTGTGTGTGTGTGTGTGTGTGTGTGTGCCCGCCCATGCAGGCTGGTATTGATGTAAACCTATGTAACACGTACAACCAGACAGCTCTGGACAACGTTAACCAGTTCACCACCACATCAGCCAGCAAGGACATCAAGATACTATTGCGAGGTGAGATAGATAGGCCTCCTCTTCTACATATTACCCTCTTGGATTTCTGGACCTACCGCTCCAGTGTACAGTATATTTCCCCAGGGTGGTGTATTGTTTCTTATGCATTCTCCAGTTCATGCTTTTAGACGTTATCCCCCTGGGAGTATTGCTTTGTTCTGATTTGGTCTATAATATGTAATTCCTCTCTCTCTCTCTTTCTTTCTGTCTCTCGCTGTCTCCGTCTCTCTCTATCATCTATCTCTATTTCTCTCTTTCTCTCTCTCTTTCTTTCTTTCTTTCTTTCTCTCTCTCTCTAGAAGCATTAGGGTCTCTCCAGGTGAGAGCGGTGAAGGACTACTGGAACCTTCATGACCCTACAGCCCTCAACCTCCGAGCAGGAGACCTCATTATGGTACACTAGCGAGCATCTGTGTTCGTGCCTGAAAGTAAACAATCACATTTGTTTCCGTCCTGGAGGCTGAGCTGCTTTCAGAACTAGATTGAATGAGGAGAACTACTGTCTTGAGGTAGCTGCATTGTGAGGGGGAAATCTGTGTACATGTGAGTTTGTTTCTAGAGGTTTGTGGTTATGGTGTTAAGTGTCTGATGGTAATTTGGTGTACCCTACTGTTAAGCGTGTAAGTCTGTACATTGTGGCCGTTTTGTTTGTGGAGTGAGGTGTGGAGTTTTGTGGCAATGTGGTGTACTCTTAAGTTGTCAACGGTTTGTTTGTAATTATGGTGTGAGGTATGCTGCTTTGATGGCGGTATGTCTACGGTTAATTGACTACACCGTGTAAGAAGTTCGAGTAGAGTTGGAGGTTGTTCTGAGGTACCTAGCAGGCAAAGACACGCTCCTGTCAGTCTGTCATTAGTTAGTGCATTCCATAGCTTGAGACATCCCCATTTGCAAGCTATGTGTGTGTGTCATTCCTTCAGTGTGCTAGCTACACTGACTGATATTTGTTTTTGGCCCCTCTGGGCATTTGTTAAGACACGCTCAGAAAGTGTGTGTGTTTGTGTATGTGCTCGCTCAGAAAGTGTGTGTGTTTGTGTGTGTTAGCTCTTCCATTGTAGTGTTCCCTGGGGCATGTCTTCCATAGATCCACTCAGCTGGCCTGGCACACATACACAGTGAGGATGCTGTGTACTGTACCCTGTCCTGTGCCAACCCTGTCTGCCCTAGCCATCTCTAACCCTGTACACACACACAAAAGCTTGCACACACACCCTGCCCTCATTGGAATGTTAATAAGCCCATTTCCGTTACTCATATAGAGATAGATTAGGCATAGAATACTAGATATTATGCATATGTTGGGTTTCATGTGTACAGCACAAGCAGGGTTGTATTCACTTAACAAACAGAAGAAAACAGACTGAAACGGGGAGGGACTATCTGAACTTGTCAATAAGAAACTCTTGTTATCGTTCTAAAACTGTTTGCTACTGTGTGCACTAATGACTACGACCTAGACTTCAATGTAACAGCTCTCACATCAGGTGGCGCAACCATTCTGTGGGTAGAAGTTGACCAATAACCACTTATAATCACAAATAGCACAGCTATAATACTGAATGATGAATGGTTGATTTCAGGTGTTGGAGCAGCACATGGACGGGAGGTGGAAAGGTTATATTCATGACAACCAGAGAGGAACGGACCGGATTGGATACTTCCCTCCGTCTGTAGTGGAGGTCATCAGCAGGAGAGCAGGTATACACACACACACACACACACACACACACATACACACACACACGCACACACACATAAATCACACATGCCGAAGCGTATACACCAGGCACTCACGTGCCTGTATGCAGCCACAAACACATACCTTCACATTTACAGTGGCAAGAAAAAGTATGTGAACCCTTTGGAAGTATCTGGATTTCTGCATTGATTGGTCATCAAATTTGATCTGATCTTTGTCTAAGTCACAACAATACACCAACAAAGTGTGCTTAAACTTATTGTATTTTTCTTGACTATATTAAATACATCATTTAAACATTCATAGGTTGGAAAAAGTATTTGAACCCTTAGGCCTGACTCCAAAAGCTAATTGGAGTCAGGAGTCAGCTAACCTGGAGTCCAATCAATGACACGAGATTGGAGATGTTGGTTAGAGCTGTCTTGCCCTATAAAAAATGCTCAACTTTTTGTTTGCTATTCACAAGAAGCATTGTCTGATGTGAACCATGCCTTGAACAAAAGAGATCTCAGAAGACATAATATTAAGAATTGTTGACTTGCATAAAGCTGGAAAGGGTTACAAAATTATCTCTAAAAGCCTTGATGTTCATCAGTCCACGGTAAGACAAATTGTCTAGAAATTGAGAAATTGCAGCACTGTTGCTACTCTCCCTAGGAGTGGCCATCCTGCTAAGATGACTGCAAGATCACAGGGCAGAATGCGAAGTGAGGTTAAGAAGAATCCTAGAGTGTCAGCTAAAGACTTACAGAAATCTCTGGAACATGCTAACAGCTCTGTTGATGAGTCTACAATACGTAAAGCACTAAACAAGAATGGTGTTCATGGGAGGACACCACGGAAGAAGCCACTGCGGACCAAAAAACACATTGCTGCATGTCTGAAGTTTGCAGAAGTGCACCTGGATGTTCTACAGCGCTACTGGCAAAATATTATGTGTACAGATGAAACTACAGTTGAGTTGTTTGGAAGGAACACACAACACTATGTGTGGAGAGAAAAAAGGCCCAGCACACTAACCTCATCCAAACTGTAAAGTATGGTGGCGAGAGCATCATGGCTGCTTTGCTGCCTCAGGGCCTGGAGAACTTGCTATCATCGACGGCAAAATGAATTCCCAAGTTTATCAAGACATTTTGCAGGAGAATATTAGGTTATCTGTCCACCAATTAAAGCTCAACAGAAGTTGGGTGATGCAACAGGACAACAATCCAAAACACAGAAGTAGATCAACAACAGAATGGATTCAACAGAAGAAAATATACCTTCTGGAGAGGCCCAGTCAGAGTCCTGACCTCAACCTGTTTGAGATGATGTGGCATGACCTCAAGAGAGCAGTTGGGGCGGCAGCGTAGCCTAGTGGTTAGAGCGTTGGACTAGTAACCGAAAGGTTGCGAGTTCAAACCCCCGAGCTGACAAGGTACAAATCTGTCGTTCTGCCCAATAAGAATGTGTTCTTAACTGACTTGCCTGGTTAAATAAAGGTTAAATAAAAATATAAAAAAATAGAAAACATCCCAAGAATATTGCTGAACCTAAAGTTTTGTTAAGAGGAATGGTCCAAAATTTCTCCTGACTGTTGTGCAGGTCTGATCCGCAACTACAAAAAACATTTGGTTGCTGCCAAAGGAGGGTCAACCAGTTATCCAAGGGTTCACATACAGTGCCTTGCGAAAGTATTCGGCCCCCTTGAACTTTGCGACCTTTTGCCACATTTCAGGCTTCAAACATAAAGATATAAAACTGTATTTTTTTGTGAAGAATCAACAATAAGTGGGACACAATCATGAAGTGGAACGACATTTATTGGATATTTCAAACTTTTTTAACAAATCAAAAACTGAAAAATTGGGCGTGCAAAATTATTCAGCCCCCTTAAGTTAATACTTTGTAGCTCCACCTTTTGCTGCGATTACAGCTGTAAGTCGCTTGGGGTATGTCTCTATCAGTTTTGCACATCAAGAGACTTAATTTTTTTCCCATTCCTCCTTGCAAAACAGCTCGAGCTCAGTGAGGTTGGATGGAGAGCATTTGTGAACAGCAGTTTTCAGTTCTTTCCACAGATTCTCGATTGGATTCAGGTCTGGACTTTGACTTGGCCATTCTAACACCTGGATATGTTAATTTTTGAACCATTCCATTGTAGATTTTGCTTTATGTTTTGGATCATTGTCTTGTTGGAAGACAAATCTCCATCCCAGTCTCAGGTCTTTTGCAGACTCCATCAGGTTCTTTCCAGAATGGTCCTGTATTTGGCTCCATCCATCTTCCCATCAATTTTAACCATCTTCCCTGTCCCTGCTGAAGAAAAGCAGGCCCAAACCATGATGCTGCCACCACCATGTTTGACAGTGGGGATGGTATGTTCAGGGTGATGAGCGGTGTTGCTTTTACGCCAAACATAACGTTTTGCATTGTTGCCAAAAAGTTCCATTTTGGTTTCATCTGACCAGAGCACCTTCTTCCACATGTTTGGTGTGTCTCCCAGGTGGCTTGTGGCAAACTTTAAACAACACTTTTTATGGATATCTTTAAGAAATGGCTTTCTTCTTGCCACTCTTCCATAAAGGCCAGATCTGTGCAATATACGACTGATTGTTGTCCTATGGACAGAGTCTCCCACCTCAGCTGTAGATCTCTGCAGTTCATCCAGAGTGATCATGGCCTCTTGGCTGCATCTCTGATCAGTCTTCTTGTATGAGCTGAAAGTTTAGAGGGACGGCCAGGTCTTGGTAGATTTGCAGTGGTCTGATACTCCTTCCATTTCAATATTATCGCTTGCACAGTGCACCTTGGGATGTTTAAAGCTTGGGAAATCTTTTTGTATCCAAATCCAGCTTTAAACTTCTTCACAACAGTATCTCGGACCTGCCTGGTGTGTTCCTTGTTCTTCATGATGCTCTCTGCGCTTTTAACGGACCTCTGAGACTATCACAGTGCAGGTGCATTTATACAGAGACTTGATTACACACAGGTGGATTGTATTTATCATCATTAGTCATTTAGGTTAACATTGGATCATTCAGAGATCCTCACTGAACTTCTGGAGAGAGTTTGCTGCACTGAAAGTAAAGGGGCTGAATGATTTTGCACGCCCAATTCTTCAGTTTTTGATTTGTTAAAAAAGTTTTAAATATCCAATAAATGTTGTTCCACTTCATGATTGTGTCCCACTTTTTGTTGATTCTTCACAAAAAATACAGTTCTATATCTTTATGTTCGAAGCCTGAAATGTGGCAAAAGGTCGCAAAGTTCAAGGGGGCCGAATACTTTCGAAGGCACTGTACTTTTCCACCCTGCACTTTGAATGTTTACACGGTGTGTTCAATAAAGACCTGAAAACATATAATTGTTTGTGTGTTATTAGTTTAAGCAGACTGTGTTTGTCTATTGTTTTGACCCAGATGAAGATCAGATCCAATTTTATGACCAATTTATGCAAAAATCCAGGTATTTCCAAAGGGTTCACATACTTTTTCTTGCCACTGTACCTTGGTTCAACAATAGAATACCACACCAACTTTACAGCTGTAAATACCCATCGGTATACCAAACAGCAGCCCTAACTGAGCTAGAGGTCCTGAAATAAACTCTCAAATTACATACACACACAGTACATACACACACACTCACGGAGGCAGACACACAAACTCACACACACCGTTTAATCAGATTAGCAGGGCCAGATTGGGTAGTGTCAGCTCAGTTCTAAACCCCGAGACTGCGTTAGGAGTGTGAGTGCACAAGTTTGTGTGTGTGTGTGAAGGGAAATCCCAGTTGAAAGCTCAGTTGAGTCGTTGACAGGTCATTGCTACGAGAGCAAACTTATCAGAGGCGAAGTCAGAAATGTGCGTGTGTTCGCCTTTGAGTGTGTGTGTGTTCGCCTTTGAGTGTGTGTGTGTGTGTGTGTGTGTGTGTGTGTGTGTGTGTGTGTGTGTGTGTGTGTGTGTGTGTGTGTGTGTGTGTGTGTGTGTGTGTGTGTGTGTGTGTGTGTGTGTGTGTGTGTGTGTGTGTGTGTGTGTGTGTGTGTGTGTGTGTGTGTGTGTGTGTGTTGATATGTCAGCATCACACTGCTTTCGTGGACACACACACTCTGAGAGCCTGGTAAGCCTCCCTCAGCATAAGTGCTGATATGAAAGCCCTCTCTATGGCTCTATGGGAATGAAAGCTCCTGCTGAACCACTTTGCTACCACCATGTTGTCACATTCATTCACTAGCTATACATAAGGAGCTTTGGGGATTCATACATATATTTAGCTGCCTTGGCGGTTTTATGAATCTGTAAGGATAGAATGCAGGATACATATCCTCGGTGTGTACTAGTTGCAAACACACACACCTTCTCCCGCCCTTTAATTTAGCCAGTGTTATTCAAAGTCGGGGTACCCCTAGTGGTATCCAAACTTGTGGTATCCTTAGTGAGGTCGTGGGGGAATTGCTGTGCGTTCGACAAAATAATTTTACGAGACATACAATTAATTTTTTTAAAGATCATTTGAAAATAACAATTTTCTTGAGTAAATATACTTACTGTTTTATTTTCATGTTAATAAGAGAGATGAAAATGTAATGACTTGTAAAAATGTAAATGTGCTGATTTTAAGGTTGTCATTAGATTTGGGGTGTTTTGGGGTCACCAGAAATTCTGGCAAATAAAATGGCGTCCCCACAGAAACAATTTGAATACCACCGCTTTAAGCTCTGTGGTTGGGTTTTGCTTCTGGCCTGCAGGGGGTACTCTCTCACGTCAGGTCTCGTTGCCAAGCCAACGGCAGCAGCACTTCCTGTCCAGAGCTCCTCCCACCAGTATTGGCTCTACCCCCCAGACTGATGACTCCTACACCTTGTACTACGGCCACGCAGGTAAACACAAGCATGCACACACACACACACCAGTGTTAATTCCATCAACAATAACTATGACAAAAAATGCTTTTCAACTACCAATTTTTCCTGACTAAAACTATGACAATCATGAGAAGAGATACCCTGGAAAAAATCACTAACTATTACAAATTACTTTTCATTTTAGTCACCGAAAATGTGACGAGACAATAATTACATGTGAGACTAAGGTGCATTTAATTTGACATGAAGCTCCGTTTCATCTGTTTTGCCCAAATCATTGAATGCAATCTTCTCATTGGCAGTATTGACATCGGATTTGATTGAGCTGATCTGCGCGGCTCTTCCACACAGCTCCCAGGCGTTCTCTTCAGTCACCCCTAAATCTTTTGAACTGATGCAAAGCCAGGACACTTGACTTGTAACTAACCTCAACTAGAAACAATCATGTTTACTCTCTATCTTACTATCATGTAGGCTATTTTTGCCTTGATCACTTCAGAAGCTCTACTTTTTGTTATTCATTCAGATGTGGTTTCTCGCCGTCCACAAACGCGAGTTGCGGTTGCTTTTTTCCTATGGGAAAAACAAATATTTGTTATTTGTTGGAAATCAGGAGTACAGTAATACTTCTGGCATTTCTTGAAAGATCAAATTATCCTCTTTTCAAGGAAACCAGTGTTATTTACTCCCATGACGGTTATGATTGGGGCTGTAAATTGGGGGAAAACATCTGAGCTGTAAATTGTTTAACCTGTAGCCAAGGCTTTGTAGTATATGGTTAATTATAGCTGGCATTGGTTACAATCTGTCACAATACCAATGTTTCCAGCTAAGGTATACAAGGAGATAGTTGGCCTAGTTGGACAAGGCTATCTGAATGTGCACATGATGGAAGTTAGATGTGGCCTAAATATTAATTATTTAATAGAAAAAAATCACTGACCATGAATTTACTAAAATGGCTGTGACTAAGGGAGTGGAAGCTATTATGTGCATGTTGGAAGTTAAGTTAGAGGTTTATGTGAAATCTACAATGCCTAAAATAGGACAGAAATTACTGACTAAAACTAGACTAAAATTGTCCAGAGTTTTAGTCGACTGATAATAACTAAAAATAAGAAGGGTGAAATGGGACTAAGACTAAAAATGTATTTTAATCATAAAGACTAAAACTAAATTTAATATAGGTGACAGTAATTTACAGATGTTCTCGACCTCTACTACTTCTCTCCATCCACTAAGTCAATTTTGTGGAAACAAAGTGGCCTATTATTTCCATTGGGGCCCTGACAACCCCCCAAAACCATTTACATTACATTTACATTTAAGTCATTTAGCAGACGCTCTTATCCAGAGCGACTTACAAATTGGTGCATTCACCTTATGACATCCAGTGGAACAGCCACTTTACAATAGTGCAACTAAATCTTTTAAGGGGGGGGGGTGAGAAGGATTACTTTATCCTATCCTAGGTATTCCTTAAAGAGGTGGGGTTTCAGGTGTCTCCGGAAGGTGGTGATTGACTCCGCTGTCCTGGCGTCGTGAGGGAGTTTGTTCCACCATTGGGGGGCCAGAGCAGCGAACAGTTTTGACTGGGCTGAGCGGGAACCCCCACCCCCTACTCCATACCCGCCTTAGTCCCGCTGGGAGTCACCCTGGAGTCCTCTGACCCCGCTCAACCCCATGACCCCCACTCCCCAGCACACCTCCACCAGCCCTGGCTTACAGTATGTGTTTTTGTTAGGTACCTGTACACCTGGCAGTCTCCTTTCAGCCCCAGCTAGTCCAGCTAGCCCCAGTGAGGACATATGGGTCCTCAGGAACTCTCACACTGGTAAGAGTGTGTGTACCCAGCTACCCAATTACCCAGACTACCTCGTGCCCCTCTGTTTACCCAGTCTTCTAGATGTACCACCCTCTCCCCCTCATAAAGTCCAAATTAATGCCTCCATCCCCACCTAAAGACCCATGCTGCTGACCTGTTCCCCTCCAAGTGTCCAGTCCAAGTGTCCATTCCCAGCTGATTCCCTGATCTTGACCCAATCTTGTACTGTACACTTCTCCACTGATCCTCTCTTTCTGTCTTCCTTTCTCTCCCTCCCTGACGAGGGGTGACAGTACCCATGGAAGCAAACTTTGCCACAATGTTATACTCCCTCCCTCTCTCGCTCTAGCAGGAGACAGGAACAGTGTTGGCAGTGCAGGCAGCAGTGCAGGTAGTGTGGGCAGCAGTCGTAGTGCTGGCAGCGGGCAGAGCTCCGAGAACAGTTTTGGACAGAACGGGTCACACACTCACCAAACCGCAGCCACATTGGGTTCCTACATGGCCACGGTGAGCACAGTGAGCTGGAAATTATTTTTGAAATGTTAATAGATATCACTAGCTGAAGTAAAGGTTACACTTGGTTGCAGGAAAAAAATATAGAACGTATATTCACCTTATTAACAGTCATATATATAAACTACAAATAGCTGAACAAGGTCTTCCTCTTTCTGTGTGTAGCTGGCTCCCTCTGCTGGTGAATCAGAACAGCAGTTTCGCTCAGTAGGACCAGTCCACAGCAAACAACCTGATGGATCTACAGGTTAGTTACACTACTGTGCACCAGGGTTAGGGTCAATTCCATTTCAATTCCGGAAGTACACTGCAATTCAAATTCTCTTGAATACTTTTCAATTAGCAACATTTGGAACTAGAATTGGAATTTGATTTACTTTCTGAATTGAAATGGAATTGACCACAACGCTACTTTACACTACTTACCCTTCTGCTCTACCCTCCTCTAATCTCTTCCCTTTCCCTTCAACTCTTTATCTATTTATACTCAGCATTTTCCCATGCCAACCCCACAGACATTTTGTCTGTAATTTTCAGTTGATACAGTATATTCTGTATGCCTTTTTGTCTGTTAACTAGCTGTATTCAGTCTACGAGGTCAGATGATCCACCTTCTAGCCCAGGCCAGGCCAATAGTAGCTACCTACAGGCACAGGGCAGTGGGGAAATGAGAAAGAAATGCAGTGCTTACCCCTCTACATCAACAATTCATAAACCAGCTTTCTACACAGCCGATAAACACAGAAACTTACCTCTCCACAAACCAATATAGACAACGGATCTTCTCACTATAAACCAATAAAATACATGAGGAGATTTCAGCTCCAGCTCACCTCACTGCAAAACATAAAAGACAGAGGTTGGGTCCCAAATGGCATTGCCCATAGGTCTCTGGTCAAAAGTAGTGCACTATATAGGAAATAGGTTACCATTTGGGACACAGACAGAAGCTCAGCTCTCTACAGAAGCAATAAAAAGAGACACAGTGAGTCTTTGGTCTCTCATCTGTGGGTTCGGGGTAGGACAAGAGGAAAGAGAGATACGGGTATTTTGTCAGCTTACGGTGTTCTGCTGAGTAAGGCCTGAACAAACCGCTATCAGCTGCTCCTGACCTGGAAGGGAGGATGAAGGGATGGAGAGAGACAACAACAGAAAGACTTCACCAGGACAGAGAGAGGGAGTGGTTAAGAGAGAAAGGGGAGGAGACAGACAGAGAAAGTCAGGGAGAGAGAATAACTCTGTGTGTGTGAGAGAGAGTCAGAGTAGAGGGAGACATTGGAGATGGGTTGAAAGAGAATTACAGAAGCCAGATGAGAGAGAGAGAGAGAGATGTTTATGACTCAGTTTCACAGAGGCAGAGAGATGAGGTGCAAAAAGACAGGAGCTCCACCACTTTCCTTGTTCCAGAGGGGTAAGACTTAGTTCTCCTGGCTATTCCTTGTTATTATCTGCAATCTCTTCAGCTATTAATTACTCTTATTTTAGTGTGATTGTAATTTTACTGGAGACGTTTACCAGTGTTTGTTGTTTGACCTAAACAACTTAGAGAAACAGGGGGAAAACGACCTCAAATGTAGTCTGTCAGAGAGCCAGGGTGAAAAGGTTTCATCTCTATTTTCAGGCTAAATGTAGCAAGTTAGAAGATAAGTTTATTTTGGCAGGTTTACGTTTATTGGGATGAGTCTTGTCCTGGAGGCAGAACTGAGGGATATCTGCTAGATGGGCCAGCTTTTAAAGTAAAAATGGGCTATATTGTAAAGATGTATGAAAACAAAATATCGCTTTTTGCTATAATTTAAGGTTAGGGTTAAGCATTAAGGTTAGCAGTGTGGTTAGGGTTAGTTTTCAAATGAGATGTTGTGGCCGTGCCAAGCTCGTGACAAATCTGCAGAGCTGCCTCCAAAAGATTAAATGACGAAAAACGCTAACCTTCATTATTGTAGCTAAATACATGGGGTCCATACTTGCAAACATTATTCAAAGTTTGAGATGCACGTGATACAACGCTACATGTTAGCTGTCTGGCTCATTTAGCTCTATGCTGTAACAAATTCCTCATCAGCCCATCAAAGATCTTAGACTTTATATCCACCAACCAATGGTATTTCTTAAAATAGGTCATTTTGGTCACCAGAGGGATATTTTAAACCTCCACATTCAAGGTTTACTTGGTCTAGAAAGTTTAGTCCCAATATTGCCAGATGCATCCTTGACTAGGTTCCTAGCGTTAGACACAATTCGAAAGACATGTTCTCGCATATATGACATTTACATTTAAGTCATTTAGCAGACGCTCTTATCCAGAGCGACTTACAAATTGGAGAGCGACTTATGACAAAAGTCGTACCCTTTTGCTTAACACACATCCATGTGTTTTTACTGGAAAAACATCAAGTATATGTCATGTACCACTAATACCATCGCTACTGGGTGGCGTATTCCGCTAATGTGATTGACTGTATCTTCGGGGTACAGTAACATGCTAAGTAGACCGGGAACGCGCCACCGAAGGCATATTGATTTTGTCCATCCACACTAGACGTGGGTTCGAGACCCTTCGCGTCAAACTTGATTATTAAGGAAAAAACCGTTCACTGCTGGCCCTTGATGCTCAATTCAAATAACGCATATGTGACGATTAATTTAATAATGCATATAAAACGTTTTTCATGTAAGTATAGCCTACATAAGAAATTAAGTGGTGTTTTTAGTAAGTGGTGTTTTTAGTAACAGTAACGTTACACTATGCTATTATATTCGGTATGTTCGGCCTTGGCAGAATACAAATGAATCATTAAGTTATTGCGAGACATTTATTCAGCTTTGATCTAAACTTTATTAAAGACCAGCATTCTGAGAAGTGACAGAGTATCGCTCTGGTGCTCTCCGGCAGTTCTAACGTTTCACCTCTGTAGGTATCGGTCTACAAGAGGACTCCAAGAAGCTCCTCATTAAATATATTTATATACAAGGTTTTGGCTGCACTTCCCTTATCAACAAACTATGAAAATAAATGTAATTCTACATTTCAAAGGATAAAGCTATATCTCACCGGGGATTCAAATTTACGGCAAAAAATAGATGCGCCAGGCTCGCTACACTGTGAGTTATGTGCCATTTGACAAGTCTTCTATCGTGTCCATCTACGTAAACAATGTTAATTGGCTGATGCAGATTTGTTACCGGACATAATCACTGCCCCCTGGCCAGGTTAGCATAGTGCTAAATGTGACAGGTTATGTAATGGGAACAACGATGTAGCGTTTTATCACGTGCAACTACGTCGAGAATTTTAATTGTTAGATGCGCATTTTAAAAATGTCTAATGTTCTTAAGTATGGACCCATAGAGTTGTGTTTACTAAAGTGTGTTTTGTTTGTTTACTTCTTCACCTGAGCATTTTTGTTTTGCTGTTCTGCAGTGAATATGTTTTTACTCCGGGTTTTTGTAGTGAGACAGTGCTGGATAATTAGGATACACATTTCTGATCAGCAGTATTGTTGTGCCATTGAGCCCCACAATGCATTGCTCTTTACAGTACTGTAATATATAATTCCAGTAGCTAACTCTGTAACATTGATGTAAGTTTACAGCAACATTTTTAGTGTGGGTATGGTCATGTCTGTGTGTAAGACTGGCACAGACAGGGTCCTATTCAGTCAGTCCTGCACTGTAGTCCTTTCATTCAGGTGTCATGTTCTGTTTTCAGAACCTGTAGATGTGATACATGAGGGGGGGGTGCTGTTCAGGCAGCACTTCACTGCTACACTACTCAGCCTAGGCCTAGTTTCCAGATACAGTGTATACCTATGGTATTGATA
Organism: Oncorhynchus gorbuscha; assembly: GCF_021184085.1. Lineage (NCBI taxonomy): Eukaryota > Metazoa > Chordata > Actinopteri > Salmoniformes > Salmonidae > Oncorhynchus > Oncorhynchus gorbuscha. The sequence goes on along the minus strand of NC_060178.1, from coordinate 83,929,483 downwards.
TGTCCATGCAAGCTGTGTGTGCTGAATGTATGCCCTGTATTCTAGCTCTCCAGGTTTCCAGCTTTTTCTGTCTCTCTCGCTCTCTCACTGTTGCACTCTCTCTCTGTCTGTTTTTGTCGGCCTTGTGAGTAGAAGCGTGCGTGTGTTTTGGATGTAGGGGTTGATGAGACACAAACACATGGGCCAAATACCTCTCACTCAGGTGCTTTCTTCACCTCTGGAGGGAGAAAGGGGGGATGGGGCCCAGACATGTTTGGAATGAAGGAGAGAGGGAAGGGAGGGAGAGAGGTTGGGATCAAATCCATTGCCCCAGGTGAAAGAGAGAGAGACAGAGAGGAATGGTGAAGATGCATTCTTCAGTGAGCTGCAGTAATCTGTTGACTGACCCTACATATCTACAAGATAATACAGCTTTACCTCGGTCCTTCATTCAGCTTGCTGTTACAGTAGACTGTTAGTGATACACCGCTGAGTGTACAAAACATTAAGAACACCTGCTTTTTCCTGGACATAGACTGACCAGGTGAATCCAGGTGAAAGCTAGGATCCCTTATTGATGTCACTTGTTAATTCCACTTCGATCAGTGCAGATGAAAGGGGGGAGGCAGTTTAAAGAAGGATTTTTAAGCCTTGAGACAATTGAGACATGGATCGTGTATGTGTGCCATTCACACGACGTGAGGCTGTTCTGATGGCAAAAGGGGTGTAACTCAATATTAGGAAGGCGTTCCTAATGTTTGGTGTACTCAATGTATATGCCATTTTAGCAGACACTTTTATCCAAAGGGACAAAGTGATGCATGCATACATTTTTTACCTATGGGTGGTCCCAGGTATCAAACCCACTATCCAGGGGTTGCCATGCTCTACCAACTGATCTGTGACCTCTGTGCATTGATTTTGGAATCTTTCCCTATCTCTCTTTTTCCCAGGTGGTCCGCATCATCAGGTCAGCAGTGGTACTCGGTCAGGGGAGCAGGGTGGCTTCATGCGTCCAGATCAGCTCCTGGAGGGCAGGGTGAGTTGTGTGTGTGTGTGTGTGTGTGTGTGTGTGTGTGTGTGTGTGTGTGTGTGTGTGTGTGTGTGTGTGTGTGTGTGTGTGTGTGTGTGTGTGTGTGTGTGTGTGTGTGTGTGTGTGTGTGTGTGTGTCACATGAGGCTGCTGAGGGGAGTGGTATGGAATGGTATCAAACACATGGAAACCATTTGATTTGATGAGTGCAATTACCAATACATTTATTCTGTTCCAGCCAATACTAAGAGCCCGTCCTCCCCAATTAAGGTGCCACCAACCTCATGTGGTTTGGTTGTGCATGTGTGATAACCTTCTGTTCACTGTCTATAGGACTCTGAGGCCATCTACCAATGGCTGTGTGAGTTCCAGCTGGAGAGCTACACTGCTAACTTCCTTACAACAGGATACGATGTTCCTACTATCAGTAGGATGACCCCAGAGGTCAGACACTGGATTGTATTACCCCATTCACACATTTACCTCTTTTTAGGTCAACAAAATTAACGAGCATGGATGAATGTGTTCTGTAGTCATTTTTATCATTGACAGCCTAGTCGTGGGGCTTTCTAACCTGGTGTGTGTCTCTCCAGGACCTGACTGCTATCGGTGTGACCAAGCCAGGCCACCGTAAGAAGATCTCCATGGAGATAGGCAACCTAAACATCCCAGAATGGCTACCTGACTACATCCCTGTAAGAGACTTTCACATGACCTTTGCACTCTGTACACAGTTATGACTGATAACAACAAGCCTTTGATAGATTGCACATCTCTCTCTCTATGTCATTAATCATAATTAGTTCTTTGTGTTTCATGTACACCTTTACAATCAGCAGTAACTGTGTTTTGTCGTACAACCATTGGACAAGAAGCACACCCTCTGTCCCTCTGTCTTTCTCGCTCTGTCTCACTCTCTGTCTCTGTCTCTCTCACTGTCTCACTCTCTGTCTCGCTCTCTCTCACTGTCTCGCTCTCTGTCTCGCTCTCGCTCTCTGTCTCGCTCTCTGTCTCACTCTCACTCTCTGTCTCACTCTCTGTCTCACTCTCTGTCTCACTCTCTGTCTCTCTCTGTCTCTGTCTCACTCTCTGTCTCGCTCTCACTCTCTGTCTCGCTCTCACTCTATTGAATAAATGCTGTTTCTTTGTTTCCTCTCCATCTCTCTCTCATTCTCTGTCAGTCTGAGCTGTCAGAGTGGTTGAGTGCGATTGGTCTCCCTCAGTACCAGAAAAGACTGTGTGAGAACGGTTATGACACCATCAGCATCATCAAGGATATCACATGGGAAGACTTATCAGAGATAGGAATCACTAAACTGGGTAAGGGGTTTTCACACGCACGGGGACACACACTGCAGATGCACTGACATTAAGCAAGGTCATCTGTCTGTCAGAAAGGTGTGTGAGAGCTCTTGGACACATTCCCCCTCACCAATATAACAGCCTTGTTGTCGACAACCAATGATCAACCCTTTTAACCACTTTCTATCATCAATATTTTTCATAGTTCTTTTTCTACAATTTGCGTGGAATTTATTTTTGTCTCTCTCTCCCAGGTCATCAGAAGAAGCTGATGTTAGCCGTGAAGCGTTTATGCGACCTGCATCGTTCCCGTCACCATGCCAATGGCTCCGGCGCGCTACGGTGTAGTAAACCCCTCGCGGCTCTGGAGCTGGTGGCTATCGAGCCCCCCGAGCCCCCTGCCGACTGCTGCCCCCCATCCCCCCACAGTCCCAGGACACCCCTCCTTTCCTTTCAGGACAGCGAGCTGAGCACAGAGCTACAAAACGCCATGATGGGCAGGGCAGGAGGAGGAGGGGTGGGGATAGGGGGGTTTGGGATGTGTGTGAGAGGTGTGGTGAGGGGTGTGGTGTCGCCGATGTCGCTCAGCCAGGAGAGCATTGGAACGCGTTCCCGCGGATCTGGGAATTCTGGGAATTTTTCGGGATGTTCCCAAGAGCTTCACCAACAGACTCTGGCATCGGCTGGAGTCTACAGTCGCTCGGACGAGAGCCTGGGGGGAGTGGGAGGAAGATGGGCGAGACAAGGGGGAGGAGGGAGTCCAGAGAGAGACAGGCAGAGACCCACAGAGTTGTGGTCAGACCAGCTGCGCCAGCCCCCCACTAAACTACCCATCACCCCTCCTCTCACCCCCAGCAAGATGCCCCGCTTCGCCTACCCAGCCGTGCCCATGCCCAGTAAACCCAAACCCTGCCAGTCCCCTGCCCACCCCCACCGCCCCTCCTTCTCTCCCCAGGCCTCCCCCACACAGAGGACCTTCAGTTACCTCCACACCCAGGGAGGAGGTACCGATCTGGGCCAGCGTGGTCTACCCAAGCCCCATGCTGGAGCTGTCCCCCTCCCAGGACTAGGCCTCAACACAGAGGCCCTTAAGGGCCCTAAGAAACGCACCCAGAGTCTGACACACTATTCCCTGTCAGATGGAGAACCGGAAGACAACGAGTTATCGGCGCAAGAATCCGTTCCCCCGGTGACCATGCCCTCGTACGCCACACTAGGACGCAAACCAGGCCGCGGCCAATCCTCCGCCGTCCAACGCCACATCAGCCGGAGCCACACATTCGCTGTGCGCTCTCGCCACAAAGGCCCGCCCCCACCACCACCTAAGAGGTTGAGCTCGGTGAGTGGCAGCCAGGCCAACGAATCAGGAGGAGCAGCAGTAGTGTCAGTGGAGGTGCCAGGGGTGGAGACTGAGAGTGCAGGCAGTGTGAAGAGCATTGCAGCCAGGCTACAGGGGTCCGGGCCCAGGGGCAGTCCCTCTAAGGGGGTAGAATTACCCTCCCCACGCACCTCCACCCTCGCCTCCCACAAACCTGTACCCGGTCTGGGGCTGGAAGGCCTGAGGAGGATGGGGAGCGAGCGGAGGGATAGAGATGGAGGGATAGAGAGAATCCCAGAAGAGGAGGGAGAGAGAGGGAGGAAGAGTGGTTCAGTATTGGAAAGCTCTACGTCACTTCAGAGGAGCTCCAGTGAGAACCTCCCTTTCGCGGAGGAGGGCAACCTCACCATCAAACAGCGGCCCAGGTTGGGAGCAGGTTGCCGGGCAGAGCCTGAAATCCAACCCCAGGCTTCTCTAGAAGACCCAAAGATGCAGCCCCCAAAGTCCCTGGAGATCCCAGAGTTCAACCTCAAAGAGTCGGACACGGTCAAACGGCGGCGTCAGCCCAAAGACCGGGACACACACACACTGGACGAGATCTTCACCCCCAGCGAAGATGACGCACACACACAGCCGCACACACACAGCCGGTCCAACGGCTTCCACACACACACAAACAGAGACATAAAGAGTGAGGAGGAAGCAGGTGTGAGGTCAGAGCGCAGTTTACAGAGAGTAGGATCGACAGGGAAATGCCAGAAACCACCTCTGTCCTCCAAACCAACCAGCTCTCCCCTCAAACCAGCTGGTCAACAGATACACACAACTACATCTAAACCAGGCAGTCAACAGATACACACAACTACATCTAAACCAGGCAATCAACAGATACACACAACTACATCTAAACCAGGCAGTCAACAGATACACACAACTACATCTAAACCAGGCAGTCAACAGATACACACAACTACATCTAAACCAGGCAGTCAACAGATACACACAACTACATCTAAACCAGGCAGTCAACAGAAGACAGCACCAACGTCCAAATTAGGTAGCACACACAACCATATAACCACTCCTATACCAGCCAATCAACAAATACACACAACTTCATCAAGACCAGCCAGTCAACAGACACGGGCAACTATCCATATACCAGCCAGCCCACAAAATACACGCACAACCAACTCTATACCGATCAATCCACAGAAACTAGTAACAGCAGCCAAACCAGCCAGTCCACAGAAAACAATAACATCCAAGCCAGTAATTCACCAGACGCCTGCTACTGTCTCTAGACTTCCCCAGCGCAGCACATCCATAACGTCAGCCCCTACAGCCCGTTCCCCTGGTGTGACTCTCAATGTGGTCCAGAGTGTGGTTTTCACTTCCCCAGCCCAGGCAGCCCCCGTTTCATCCTACCGCACCTTAGGGCCTCCAGGCCAGGCAGGGCGAGCAGTAAAGGCCCAGGCTGGTAAGGCCTGCTCGGAGGTACTGGTTCAGAGGAGGCTGGATGAGACCAGCACGTCACTCGAGGAAGCGCTGAAAGATGTAGAGAGGAAACTGGCTCAGGACGACACTGACGGGTAAGACACACACCCACATGCGGCAGACACACACACACACACACACTCACTTTTTTAACACTCTCCTCTCTCTATTCCAGTGGCAGCGGCACAGTGAAAGCAGCAGGGAATATTCTGGATGACATCGGCAACATGTTTGGTGACCTCGCTGACCAGCTGGATGCCATGTTGGATTAAATACTCTTCATTTCACTCAAGGCAAACTGAATAGGATCAGCTGGGTTCAATGGATTGGGTTGTTTTGCCTAGATACCTAGGCTTTGACCCAAATGGCACCCTATTCACTATATAGTGCACTACTTTGGACCAGAGCCCTACATGTCCTGGTCAAAGTATTTTACTATATAGGGAATTAGCGAGCCATGCAGAACGGTGCCCTAAACTTGCTTAGACAGATCTGCATGTTTCCAACATCCACTCTCATAGGGTGGATGACAGAAAGTATGAGGGAGGGGAAGGGTGAGGGAATGTGAAAGGGTGAGAGAAGGGAGATGGGAACCGTAGGGAGAGGGGAGCTGTAGGGTTGAGGAGAGCAGATATCTTACACAAACACTTTGTCATCAGAATTTTTTACGCAAGCGCTTACTGAGGGATACAGCTTACTGAGGGATACAGCTTACTGAGGGATACAGCTTACTGAGGGATACAGCTTACTGAGGGATACAGCTTACTGAGGGATACAGCTTACTGAGGGATACAGCTTACTGAGGGATACAGCTTACTGAGGGATACAGCTTACTGAGGGATACAGCTTACTGAGGGATACAGCTTACTGAGGGATACAGCTTACTGAGGGATACAGCTTACTGAGGGATACAGCTTACTGAGGGATACAGCTTACTGAGGGATACAGCTTACTGAGGGATACAGCTTACTGAGGGATACAGCTTACTGAGGGATACAGCTTACTGAGGGATACAGCTTACTGAGGGATACAGCTTACTGAGGGATACAGCTTACTGAGGGATACAGCTTACTGAGGGATACAGCTTACTGAGGGATACAGCTTACTGAGGGATACAGCTTACTGAGGGATACAGCTTACTGAGGGATACACCTGTGGGTTGTGTTGTTGGAATAGCATCAGTGAGCGGCACACACACCAGGACTTATCTAACTAAACTGAAGCACATAACCCTGAATCAATGGTTTTGCTAGGCAGACAGCACAATAACACAGAAAAGTGTACTGTGATTTATGACATCGAGCACAGGTTTATGACAGAGCATGCGTGGCTTTGCTACAGCTTTGTGCTGAGCCAACCAGATTTTACCAATGGGAATAAGGGTCCATTTTTAACATGTATGTATTGTAAGTTGTATTATATTCTCGTCTTAAACCTTACCCAATGTTACGTTAAAGTGTGTCAATATTTTTAACATGAGATAAATCTATGACGTTCCTGAAAACTGAGAATTTAGTTTACTTTGCATTTGTTTTAACAAAGGGAGCACCTATTTACTTCAATGTTAAGTGTAACTGGCATTTCAAAAGTACTTATTTGTTTTATCTTATGTTATTTAACATGTAATATACTATAGTTTGGTTGATTATTGTTGGAGTTGGGTAAGTATCTATAAGATGACATATTATCTGAATTAAATTCCATGCATATGTATTTGTTTATGGTTTACCAAAGTGGAAATCCAGTGTTAGCTCTCCAAAGGCTTCAAAACAACATTTGGGGGGGGGGGGGTAAAGCTCAGCTGTGTAGTGAAGGTGTTGCAGTATGTTATAGGTTTTGGTCGCAAATACAGTTTAGTGGGTGCAGCGAAATACTTATGTTTTAAGCACCTAACAATGCAGACAAATGTTAGACAATTAAAATGTAAGAAGGGGGAAAAAGAAAATCAAGAATGGCAGGATGAATCTGATTAACAACCCAAATAGCAGTAATCAACTACAGGTGTTTATACTACTGACATGTACAGTGGCAAGGAAACGTTTGTGAACCTTTTGGAAATATCTGGATTTCTGCATAAATTGGTCATAAAATTTGATCTGAACCTCATCAAGGTCACGACAATAGACAAACAGTCTGCTTAAACTAATAACACAAACCAAAAAAAATCAGGTCTTTATTGAACACCGTGTAAACATTCAAAGTGCAGGGTGGAAGAAGTATGTGAACCCTTCGATTTAATAACTGGTTGACCCTCCTTTGGCAGCAATAACCTTAACCAAACATTTTCTGTAGTTGCGGATCAGACCTGCACAACAGTCTGGAGGAATTTTGGACCATTCCTCTTTACAAAACTGTTTCAGTTCAGCAATATTCTTGGGATGTCTGGTGTGAACCGCTTTCTTGAGGTCATGCCACAGCATCTCAAACGGGTTGAGGTCAGGACTCTGACTGGGCCTCTCCAGAAGGTATATTTTATTCTGTTGAATCCATTCTGTTGTTGATCTACTTCTGTGTTTTGGGTTGTTGTCCTGTTGCATCACCCAACTTCTGTTGAGCTTCAATTGGCAGACAGATAACCTAACATTCTCCTGCAAAATGTCTTGATAAACTTGGGAATTCATTTTTCCGCCGATGATAGCAAGCTTTCCAGGCCCTGAGGCAGCAAAGCAGCCCCAAACCATGATGCTCCCATCCACCATAGTTTACAGTTGGGATGAGGTTTTGATGTTAGTGTGCTGGGCCTTGTTTCTCTCCACACATAGTGTTGTGAGTTCCTTCCAAAAAACTCAAATGTAGTTTCATTTGTTCACAACATATTTTTCCAGTAGCGCTGTAGAACATCCAGGTGCACTTCTGCAAACTTCAGACGTCGCAGCAATGTTTTTTTTGGTCCACAGTGGATTTGTCCGTGGTGTCCTCCCATGAACACCATTCTTGTTTAGTGTTTTACGCATCGTAGACTCGTCAACAGAGATGTTAGAATGTTCCAGAGATTTCTCTGTGTCTTTAGCTGACACTCTAGGATTCTTCTTAACCTCACTGAGCATTCTGCACGGTGCTCTTGCAGTCATCTTCACAGGATGGCCACTCCTAGGGAGAGTAGCAACACTTACTCCATTTATAGACCATTTGTCTTTCCGTGGACTGATGAACAGCAAGGCTTTTAGAGATAATTTTGTAACCCTTTCCAGCTTTATGCAAGTTCAAGACATGGTTCACATCAGACAATGACTCTTGTGAATAAGCAAACTCAAAATTTGTGAGTGTTTTTTATAGGGCAAGGTAGCTCTAACCAACATCTCCAATCTTGTCTCATTGATTAGACTCCAGGTTAGCTGACTCCTGACTCCAATTAGCTTTTGGAGAAGTCATTAGCCTAAGGGTTCACATACTTTTTCCAACCTACACAGTGAATGTTTAAATGATGTATTCAATATAGACAAGAAAAATACAATCATTTGTGTGTTATTAGCACACTATATTTTCTATTGTTGTGACTTAGATGATCAGATCAAATTTGTTGACCAATTTATTCAGAAATCCTAGTAATTCCAAAGGGTTTTTTCTTGCCACTGTATAGGCTGTGAGGTGGGTAGTATACACACCACATGAGGTTGGTGGCACCTTAATTGGGGAGGACCGGATCATGGTAATAGTTGAAGCAGAATCAGTGGAATGGTATCAAATACAGCAAAAGCTCCATTCCAGCCATTATTAGGAGCCGTCCTCCCCTCAACAGCCTCCACTGATACTTACCTTAACATTATAACAGGCTTGGATTGCTCTCGCAGGGGTGGGCAACTCCAGTCCTTAGGGGCCTGATTGGTGCCACAGTTTTGCTCCAGCTAACACACCTGACTCCAATAATCACCTAATCATGATCTTCAATTTAGAATGCAATTTGATTAATCAGCTGTGTTTGCAAGGGATGGAGAAAAAGGGTGACACCAATCAGGCCCTCGAGGACTGGAGTTGCCCACCCCTGCACAGAAGTCTACTGCATAGCCTCAGAGTACTGTACATTGAACTGGACTGTAGTAATGTAACCTACAGTAAACCCTGACCTAGTTAAAACAGCAATCAGCAGTTGAAACAATAACAAAGCGCCCCTGTTTTGGTAAAAAGATGAGGGATGGGGCTTGATAAATCTAAACACTCAAATGTATAGACAGAGCTATGGATGGCAAGCACTGACCATCCATGATATCAACATTATACACTGAGTATACAAAACATTAAGAACACCTGCTCTTTCCATGACATAGACTAATCAGGTGAAAGCTATGATCTCTTAATCAATGTCACTTGTTAAATCCACTTCAAGTAATGTACATGAATGGGAGGAGCCACGTTAAAGAAGGAAAATTGAGACATGGATTGTGTAAGTGTGCTGTTGATTGAAGTGTCTTTCAACTGGGTATCGTAGTAGGTGCCAGGTGCACCGGTTTCAGTGTGTCAACAACTGCAACGCTGCTGGGTTTTTCATGCTCAACAGTTTCCCGTGTGTATCAAGAATGGTCCACCACCCAAGAGACATCCAGCCAGCATTGGTGTCGACATGGGCCAGCATCTCGATGGAACGCTTGACACCTTGTAGAGACCATGCCCCAACAAATTGAGGCTATTCTGAGGACAGGGGAGGGGGTTCCTGTTTGGTGTACTCTGTGTTGTTTTAACCATGTTTTGAGGCTATATAGCATGTGTTTACATTTACTTTGTTTACAAACATTTGAGTAAAACAAGCTTATATTTTGGATTCTGAAGATAGTTGTTCAAAGCTCATGAGGCATTTATAAGTTATATTCTAGAATCAATGGGTACATACTGTATCATGAATTTATAAGGACAAAATTGTATGTAGCCACAGCAGGAAAAAAAATCTAACTTTGTTTCTCCAATGCTATTCCAGCAATTGTTATCAGAAACCGTGGGGTGGGTCTTGGCAAATGTAATTGCCACTTGAATTCTGTGGTAACCAGTGCCACCCCAAAAGCAAAGACAAGTTGGCGGATTTGGGCCCATTTCAGTGATGGTTTCTTCAAGAGAGAAAGCCGCTTTCGAATGTATTTAACTTTTATGCATGTTTCTGAAAAAGTGTTCTTGTTACAATGACTACATCGACTGACTTTATTTTGTAGAAAAAAAACATTTACTTATATATATTTACTTATATATGCACCTTCTCTCATATGTCATGTCAACAACATTGTATTATGTATATTAGCATTCATATAACAAAAGTCCATGATTATAACATTTCATAATAGTTTTGTAGTCATATAGCTGTGATATTGTACTGCGCTTAATATTATGTGTATACAGTTGAAGTCGGAAGTTTACAATACATGTAAACTCAGTTATTCACAATTTCTGACATTTGATCCTAGTAAAAATTCCCTGTTTTAGGTCAGATATGATCACCAATATTTGAAGAATGTGAAATGTCAGAATAATAGTAGAGAGAATTATATATTTCAGCTTTTATTTCTTTCATCATATTCCCAGTGGGTCAGAAGTTTACATACACTCAATTTGTATTTTTTTGCATTGCCTTTAAATTGTTTAACTTGGGTCAAACGTGTCTGGTAGCCTTCCACAACCTTCCCACAATAAGTTGGGTGAATTTTGGCCCCAGTTGGGTGAATTTTGGTCATTATGGCCAAACAGTTCTATTTTTGTTTCATCAGAACAGAGTACATTTCTCCAAAAAGTATGATCTTTGTCCCCATGTTCAATTGCAATGATACCATCTATTTTGTAAATGTCCCTGGCATTTTTCACGTGGGATCGGTTTTGGAGCAGTGGCATTATGGCTTCCTTTTTGTTTCTGAGAACAGGCCATTTCTCCAAAAAGTTATCTCCCCATGTTCATAAACCGTAGGGCATTTTTGTGGCTTTTGGAGCAGTTGTACTGTTATCTCGGATATAGATACTTTTGTACCTGTTTCCTCGAGCATCTTCACAAGGTTATTTGCTGTTGTTCTGGGACTGATTTGCACATTTCGCACCAAAGTACATTAATCTCTAGGAGACATAATGTGTCTCCTTCCTGAACAGTATGACGGCTGGCTGCGTGGTCCCGTGGTGTTTATACTTGCATACAATTGTTTGTACAGATGACGTGGTACCTTCAGGCATTTGGAAATTGCTCACAAGGATGAACCAGACTTGTGGAGGTCTACAATGTTTTTCTTGGCTGATTTCTTATAATATTCCCATGATGTCAAGCAAAGATGCAGTGAGTTTGAAGGTAGGCCTTAAAATACATCCACAGGTACACCTCCAATTGACTCAAATTATGTCAATTAGCCTATCAGAAGCTTCTAAATCCATGACATAATTTTCTGGAATTTTCCAAGCTGTTTAAAGGCACAGTCAACTTAGTGTATGTAAACTTCTGACCCACTGGAATTGTGATACAGTGAATTATAAGTGAAATAATCTGTAAACAATTTTTGGAAAAATGACTTGTGTCATACACAAAGTAGATGTCCTAACCGACTTGCCAAAACTAAAGTTTGTTAACAAGAAATGAGTGTATGTAAACTTCCGACTTCAACTGTAGATGGGGGCAAAGTGACCATGCATAGATAATAAAACGCAAGTAGCAGCAGTGTTAATGCAAATAGGTGGGGTCAATGCAAATAGTCCAGGTAGCCATTTGATTAGCACTGTACACCAGGATAATATTGTATCTAGGAGGAGTTCTGACTTCAACTGTTTATGCTTCATGCAGTGTTTACTACGTTCATCAGATAGGGGGGGGGGGCTCCTCCCAAATGACACCCTATTTTCTATTTAGTGCACTACTTTTGACCAGGACCCATAGGACCCTGGTCAAAAGTAGTGCACTTCATTGGAAATAGGGTGGCATTTTGTAATTGGGACACAGACATAGTTACTTTTACTCAAGCATTAAATTGCCAGTATACTCAGGTCCTACAGTACAGTACCCATCAATACTGCAATTATACACTTTACAAAAATATAAAACGCGTACCAAAGTATTGGTCCTATGTTTCATCAGCTGAATTAAAAGACACCAGAAATGTTCCATACACACTAAATTTGGTACACACATTTGTATCCATTCCTGTTACTGAGCATTTCACCTTTGCCAAGATAATCCATCCACCTGACAGGTGTGGCATATCAAGAAGCTGATTAAGCTGCATGATCATTACACAGGTGCACATTGTGCTGGGCACAGTAAAAGGCCACTCAAAAATGTGAAGTTTTATCACACAACGCCACAGATGTCTCAAGTTGAGGGAGCATGCAATTGGCATGCTGACTACAGGAATGTCCATCAGAGCTGTTGCCAGATAATTTAATGTTAATTTCTCTACCATAAGCCCCCTTCATCATTTTCAAGAATTCGGTAGTACGACCAATCGGCCTCATAACCGCGTGTATCGCGTCGTGTGGGCGAGCGGTTTGCTGATGTCAACATTGTAAACAGAGTGCCCCATGGTGCGGTGGGGTTATGGTATGGGAAGGCATAAGCTACAGACAACAAACACAATTGCATTTTATTGATGGCAATTTGAATGCACAGAAATACCGTGATGAGATCCTGAGGCCCATTTCTAAGGTATCTGTGACCAACAGATGCATATCTGAATTCCCAGTCATGTGAAATCCATAGATTAGGGCATTATTTATTTATTTAATTTGACTGATTTCCTCATTAACTGTAACTCAGTAAATCTTTGAAATCGTATGTTGTGTTTATATTTTTGTTCAGTAATATATATATATATATATATATATATGAGCTCTGGAATAAATTAGGAGACCACTGCAAAATTATCAGTTTCTCTGATTTTACTATTTATAGGTATGTGTTTGGGTAAAATGTACATTTTTGTATTATTCTATAAAGTTTTCCCAAATTCCCCCAAAAATTTCATTTAGAGCATTTATTTGCAGAAAATGACAACTGGTCAAAATAACAAAAAAGAATAGCACAAAGAAAATAGGTTCATATTCATTTTTAAACAATACAATAATGTTTTAATTTAGGAAGAGTTCAGAAATCAAGATTAAATGGAATAACCCTGATTTTCAATCGCAGCTTTCATGCGTCTTGGCATGCTCTCCACCAGTCTTTCACATTGATGTTGGGTGACTTTATGCCACTCCTGGCGCAAAAAATTCAAGCAGCTCGGCTTTGTTTGATGGCTTGTGACCATCCATCTTCCTCTTGATCACATTCCAGAGGTTTTTAATGGGGTTCAGATCTTGAGACTGGGCTGGCCATGACAGGGTCTTGATTTGGTGGTCCTCCATCCACACCTTGATTGACCTGGCTGTGTGGCACGGAGCATTGTCCTGCTGGAAAAACCAATCCTTTTGCAGTGGTCTCTTCATTTTTTCAGAGCTGTGTGTAGGTGTGCACACACACACAAATGACATATTGGTTTCCTTACCCTGTAAAACAGTCTATGGACAAGGTAAGACAACAATCCATGATTAAAGTTGTCTTCACCTGGCCACTGTCTATAAATGCTCATTTATGTAACTTGGGTGAATGATTACTCATTCTTAGGGCTGAAGCGATAAAAATGTAAAAAGTTACTTTGATCTGATCTATGCTGCGTTTACCGTGAATGCAGTCTGCACTAACTCGGAAATATTGCCGTTGCATTTCAATCACACTGTACTGCTGAACTTCCGCAATACGGATTGAATAGAGCCCTAAAACCTCTTACTGTACATAACCTTATTAACATTAACCTTAACTAGTGATAAAGTACAACAACAAGGACGCTTTACTAACAGGAATTGCGAGAACTGTAAAGTGTTTATTATTTTAGGCTTCATTCTAATGTGAGAACATTGTTCTAGAGCACCAACTATTGATTTGCTGATTGGTCTGTGTTGTTTGTGATGCACGCCCACCTGCTTACTCATCAGTTTACTGTTTAAACCATTAAAAAGGGAGAATCAAACAGTTGTTTTCCTTTGAGATCCCACAGAGAATGCAGGGTGAGACACACAAAAAGGGTTAAAGAAGATGGCCAAAAAGACATGTTTGATCCCAAATGTATAGCGGTCATCTTCATCAATACAACTCAGCCCTTCTACCAGTGTACAGTGTACAAAAGCCTTCACACCCAGTAGCTCTCCAGGACCAGAGTTGATCCCTGGTCTATACTATAGCGCCTAGTGGCGCCTTGAACCAGAGTTAACTGACACAAAGTAGGAAATTACTGATACACTGTACAGTTGGCTAACATTCCATTCAACCAAGAGTCTATTCAGAAACAAACAAACTGAGGATTTCTTTCTTTAAGACATATTTCACTATGTACAAATCTAATGAAAGAAGAATTATATTTCCATGTCATTCTTTAAAACGTTGAGACAATGGCAGGGGGAAAAAATATGAGAATTTTACAATAGGTGTGATTGAACTCCGTTTTGGACAGGTTGTTAACCCAGGAATGTTTAAACTTTACACTGAGATAGAATGGTTCACTTTGGATTCAAAAATCTAGAACCACATATATGACCATGTCACATTTAGAACAGAATTGACATGACAAAATCTTCAAATAGACAGGGTAGTAAACATCACCAAAGTAAACCAGCAGTCAGCATTAGAATGATACAATTCCTGAACAAATTCAGTAATATTTGCCAAACAGACGTGTAGACCACTTAAGATTAATCTTCAATCAGTCATCCACAAAGCTCCATCAGTTCCAGCTTGCTATTGGCTAGCTCATGATTTTATAAGGAAGCATTGCGACCACCAACCAAACAGATTGCATATTAAAAAGACTGACAATACACTTTATAGCAATGTTAATTCCTTTATCATTTTCCCTGCAGCCCATAATCTCTTATTTTGTCATCATCTTACTCTACTAGAGGTCAACTGTACATTGTTTCTTATTTAGGAGTGGCTCTTTTTTTTAAAGTGGAAAACCCAAAATTAACACATGATGAAAATCATGAAATCACAACCAATAACATTTTCACGTGTGTGTGTGTGGATGCGCATGTTTGGAGAGAGCAAAAGGTAGACAAAAAGGAGGAAGGAAATATGTGGTTTATAGGTTACTGAAGAGTTCATTCCTCTTGCGCCAGTCCATGGCAGGGACTTTCTTGGCTGAACGTTTCTGGTGAGCCCTCTCCTTGGCCTGGGCTAGAGACATGCTGAGGGCTAGGCCTGCATCAGACTCCTTAGCCGGAACCACCTGGAATTGTGCCTGCACAGACAGATTTACTCATTAGATATTCCACTGACAGGGAGGTCCGTGGGGCGACGTACAATTGGCCTAGCGTCGTCCGGGTCAGGGAGGATTTGGCCGGTAGGGATAGCCTTGTCTCATCGCGCACCAGCGACTCCTGTGGCAGGCAGTGCGCGCTAACCAAGGTCGCCAGGTGCACAGTGTTTCCTATGACACTTGGTGCAGCTGGCTTCCGGGTTGTATGTTCGCTGTGTTAAGAAGCAGTGCGGCTTGGTTGGGTTGTGTTTCGGAGGACGCAGTCGACATTTGTCTCTCCCGATCTCATACTGGAGTTGTAGCGATGAGACAAGATACTAACAATTGGATACCACGAAATTTGGGAGAAAATATATATATATTCCACTGATAAAAATGTTCACTGCTGGGGGCGGCAGTAGCCTAGTGGTTAGAGCGCTGGGCCAGTAACCGAAAGGTTGCTCAATCGAATCCTCGAGCTGACAAGGTAAAAATCTGTGGTTCTGCCCCTGAACAAGGCAGTTAACCCACTGTTCCTAGGCTGTCATTGAAAATAAGAATTTATTCTTAACTGACTTGCCTAGTTAAATTAAGGTTAAATAAAAATAAATGAGTCTTGTGGGGACACGATTCAGTCCCATTCAAAATCCTATTTTCCTTAACTGTAACCCTAGCTCCTAACCCTAAACTTAACACTAATTCTGACCTTTTCCATAAACACCCAAGAAATAGAATTCTATCTTGTAGGGACTAACGAAATGTCCCCAGTTGGCCAAATGTTTGTTTACTATTGCTGTGGATACTTCTGGTCCCTTACAAGTATAATTAAACACGTCCACACACACACACACACACACACACACCACACACACACACACACACACACACACACACACGTCCACACACGTCCACACACACACACACGTCCACACACACACCTCTGGTGGAGGGGTGCTGGCAGTGGCTGTTGGTAGAGAGCCAGTGGAGGAAGCGCTGGATGTAGACGAACTGACGGACACCTTAGGCTTTACCCCCACCTGTAGAGATAGGGACACACACACACACATTAGAAACACACTTTATCGTTCTCCTGTACAGACAATCACACATTATCGTTCACCTGCATCACACACACTCCAGATAAACAACTATGAAACACACATTTCTGTACATTGAAATCACACCAATCACCAGCGGCCACAAGGGGTCAGGATTCACCATGCAGTGCCCTACTCACAGTAACCTGTGATTCAATCAAATGGTTCTGACAACACTGATCACTGTGTGCAGTCTTATTTGCTGCTGAATATTGACTTTACCAGCACTTGATCAGATGTGCTGCGTGCTTTTGCTCTCTACTCTCAGCTTTATTGCTCTGAGTCAGTGTGAGTAGGAGTGAGCAAGATGGCTAATTATCTGACTAGCTCTTGTCCATCTCATCTCATTAACAGAATTACCAGTAGGCTTCAGGAATTATAGAGGCTCCCAATCTCATGGTCCCTCAGGGCTGGGCAGAGAGAGCACACTGGCTCACTATATCCACCACTGATGTCATCGATACCAATCCCCTACGCTTGCTCCCAGGTGTCATGGCTGCTTTGTCCCAAATGGCACACTATTACCTATAAAGTAATAGTGTGCTTTTAATCAGAGACTAAATGGGCTCTGGTCAAAAGTAGTACCCTTTTAAGGGGATAGAGTACCATTTGTGACACAGGCTTAGTGTCCCTACATTCAGCCTGTCTGCTCTCAATGAGATATGATTATAGTGGATGATCCTACTGTCATCACACACCCATCTTATCTAGCCAAAGACTTATTTAGGTTTCTGATTTACCAATTCAATAATTAAAGCTCTGAAATATGTGAGTGTTCGGGAAAGAGAGAGAGAGTGAGCGAGACAGACAGACAAAGCGAGCGGATTTGCCCTCACACCACATACACACAGTCCTCCTCACCTCTTCTGCTCCTCCATCCGACACAGGTTCAGGAAGAGGTCCTAGATGGGACAATATTTTGTTTTATTGACATTGTTAATAAGGAATGGGGACACAAACAGCAGATAAATGCCTTATTTGGAACCACAGTCCTCCCTTCACTCCTGTATCAGGTCAGTGGTATTGTTGACTAAAATCGGACTAATAAATACTGTGGAAATTAGATATCTGAATAAAGGGTTTGACTCCTCTGTCCCGGATCTTTAGAGCCCTTTGCTTCCTCCACACCACAGCTGTCACTGTGGATACGGTTGCAATAACGTCATCTTTAAAGAGAAGGCTATTGGCGTCTTCTAGTTCTGATGCCAGCCAGCTAGTCCTCCACCCAAACTTCAGTTTAATCATTAACTTCAACAAGGCTGCTGTCTGTGAATAACTCTTTGTGTGTATGTGTGTATGTACAGTGGGGCAAAAAAGTATTTCGTCAGCCCCCAATTGTGCAAGTTCTCCCACTTAAAAAGATGAGGCCTGTAATTTTCATCATAGGTACACTTCAACTATGACAGACAAAATGAGGGGGAAAAAAATCCAGAAATCACATTGTAGGATTTTTTTATGAATCTATTTGCAAATTATGGTGGAAAAAAAGTATGTATGTATGCATGTGTGTGTTACACACACACAGAGAGAGCGAGATGTGTGCCGGCCTGTGTATCCGTCCGCCTGTTTGCCTGAGTGTCCGTCCACCCGCATGTCCGTCTGTCCGCCCGTCCGCCCGTCCATCCACCCGCCTGCCCACCCGCGTGTGTGTGTCTTGTTTTTCAATGAAATAGTGTGTATACGTGTGTACCTGTGAGGTGGGCCTCAGTAGGAATGATATCACAGCTGTTGAAGAAAGCCTCTGCCTCACGATCCACCACCAGTAGACTGGTCTCATCTCCCCCGGCCTTAATGGCTGCTACCACCTCACTGTGCTGCATCCCTACTACTGACATACTGTTAACCTGGGGGTTGGGGAGAGAAGAGGAAAGAATGATGTTTTCAAAGTACAGCTGTCCAGTACATCCAGAACAGTGAGACAATAGAGTTGATGTGAATGCAGCCATGCTGTGGGTGGTGTAGTGGTTAGGGACTATAACACACAGTCCAGTCCTCCCACGGAGGTTTCAACTGAACTAAACGGTTCGGGCGCTGTAGGAACTAAGCTCTGCCACAAGATGGAGGACTGCCTGTCGAACTCCAGCGGGAGAAAATACCATCTGGAATCTCACACAGACTCCCACAATTTGATCAAACAACAGAGCCATTATACACCCTCTCCCTGATCCCATTCCTCCATGTGTGTATATATTACCATACGTAAGAATGGTAGCTCACAAACATGTCCCTGGTTAGTGTAAAGCATTAGACGTAAATCCGTGACCTTTGTTACACACCGTTTGAAGTCAGTGTAACTGGAGTGTAATGCAGGTCAGAGACACAGTTAGTGGATTAACTGGTAGTATTACAACATGAGGACCAACAGCCCGAAACAGAATAAAAAAGGCCAAGGACAAATGTTTCCCCTTCACACACACCACAGTGTAGAACCCTCTCTCCCTTACTTTCCCTTTATTTTTACCTCACTCTCACACACTTCCCAGTAGTGCATTGCCTAATCCCAGTACTGATCGCTATTACTGAGACTGAAAAAAAAAAAAAAAACAGCTTCCATTTCCAGGCCATCAGACTGTTAAATAGTCACCACTAGCCAGCCTCTGCCCAGTACCCTGCCCTGAACTTTAGTCACTGTCACTAGCAGACTACCTTCCGGTTACTCAAACCTGCACCTTAGAGACTGCTGCCGTATAGACATAGGTCACTTTAATTAGGTTTACATAGTGTTTCACCCACTTCAATACATACTGTATTCTAGACTAAGCTCATCCTAGATAACTACTGCTGTACACACACCTTTCTATTGATATACGGCCCATACACAACATTAAATAGATATTTATATTCCGGAATATGACATTGCTCATTCTGATATTTCTTAATTTGGGGGAAGGGGGGGATTTCTGTATAGTGTGTGGTATTACTGCACTAATGGAGCTAGAAACATAAGCATTTCGCTGCACCTGTTAAAACATCTGCAAAATATGTGACCAATAAAATGAGATTTTGATTTGACCACTCTGCCACTGATGTAATGGGATTACAACACACATTCCTCCTCTAGCACAAGCCACGTTCCCACCAGTCAGGCAACCCCCCCCAGTACAGACCGTACCAGAAGAATATTGCCCTGCATTCCTAATCTGGCCTAGAGATAGCAGCTGTTCTCTTCTCCCTAAGTAGTTGGGTTTATAAAAACATCATGTACAGATTCGCTGTGTGTGTGTGTGTGTGTGTGTGTGTGTGTGTGTGTGTGTGTGTGTGTGTGTGTGTGTGTGTGTGTGTGTGTGTGTGTGTGTGTGTGTGTGTGTGTGTGTGTGTGTAAAGGAAAATGTACAGTAAAGACGTACCTGTAATATCTTGTCCTGGGGTTTGAGGCCAGCCTTGTCCGCAGGAGAGTCCTCGTCCACAGCCCTGATGTACTGGCCTGGTTTAGACTTCTCACTGTGCAGGTTGAAGCCATAGCCCGTCGCACCCTTCTTCAGCGAGCACAGACGAGGACGCAGCTCTGCCTTCGATTCCTGCGGACAGACAGGGAAAACAGATCTAGTTAAGCACACAGATCGATGAGAGAGCGAGATAATGTCTAGTTCAGCACATCTACGCTGTTACATGGAGTGAGGAGATCTCGCCAATCAGAGACATATCACATCTTGTCACTCAGAGACGTATTCCTCAACAAATAGATTGTGATTAGCAAAGAAAAAAATAAGCACCCAACAACTCCAAATGATAAAGCAACAGTTGACATGAAATGGAGATCTTAAAATCAGGTTAGAACACCATTAGTGTGACAAATATCCAGAGACGAAGTGTTGTAGCATTCAGCAACCATCCAAAGACCAAGAAGCAAAGTTTGTGTTCTCAATGTACTAAAGAACAGAGGGAACATTCCATGACAGGTTGACGCCACTGAGAGGGATCTGGGAAAAGGAAAACGTCACCCTGTGTTTTATTAGTGGAAATGAGGAACAGAGACAGCTAGCAAGGAAAATAGACATTAACAATATTGGACCAACTGCTGTTAGTTAATGACCAAGCAAGCATAGTGCAGTTTTACTCTAAGAATACTATAGTTGCTCCAAGCTATATACAGTACTTGCTTCTACATACTATCAAATCTACATTTTATTTGTCACATACGCCCAATACAACATGTGCAGGTACCTTACTGTGAAATGCTTACTTACAAGCTCTTAACCAACAATGCAGTTAAGTTTTTTTTAAATTATATTAGTAAATATTTTTTCAAGTAACAATAAAAGAGGCTATATACAGGGGGTACCAAGTAAATGGGTATAGGTTAGTCAAGGTAATATGTACAGTTTAAGTCAGAAGTTTACATACACCTTAGCCAAATACATTTAAACTCAGTTTCACAATTTCTGACATTTAATCCTAGTAAACATTCCCTGTCTTAGATCAGTTAGGATAACAACTTCATGTTAAGAATGTGAAATGTCAGAATAATAGTACAGAGAATGATTTATTTCAGCTTTTATTTCTTTCATCATATTCCCAGTGGGTCAGAAGTTTACGTACACTCAATTAGTATTTGGTAGCATTGCCTTTAAATAGTTTAACTTGGGTCAAACGTGTCAGGTAGCCTTTCACAAACTTCCCACAATAAGTTGGGTGAATTTTGGCCCCTTCCTCCTGACAGAGCTGGTGTAACTTACTCACACACGCCTTTTCAGTTCTGCCCACACATTTTCTGTAGGGTTGAGGTCAGGGCTTTGTGATGGCCACTCCAATACCTTGACTTTGTTGTCCTTAAGCCCATTTGCCACAACTTTGGAAGTATGCTTGGGGTCATTGTCCATTTGGAAGAACCATTTGCGACCAAGCTTTTAACTTGCTGACTGATGTCTTGAGATGTTGCTTCAATATATCCACATCAAATTCCTCTCCTCATGATACCATCTATTTTGTGAAGTGCACCAGTCCCTCCTGCAGCAAAGCACCCCCACAACAAGATGTTGCCACCCCCATGTGCTTCACGGTTGGGATGGTGGTCTTCTGCTTGCAAGCCTCCCCCTTTTTCCTTCAAAACATAAATGGTCATTATGGCCAAACAGGTCTAATTTGTTTCATCAGACCAGAGGACATTTCTCCAAAAAGTACGATCTTTGTCCCCATGTGCAGTTGCAAACCGCAGTCTGGCTTTATGGCAGTTTTGGAGCAGTGGCTTCTTCCTTGCTGATCGGCCTTTCAGGTCATGTCAATATAAGGACTCTTTTTACTGTGGATATAGATACGTTTGTACCCGTTTCCCCCAGCATCTTCACAAGGTCCTTTGCTGTTGTTCTGGAATTGATTTGCACTTTTCACACCAATGTACGTTTATCTCTAGGATGAACCAGACTTGTGGAGATCTACCATTTTTTTCCTGAGGTTGTGGCTGATTTCTTTTGATTTCGCCATGATGTCAAGCAAAGATGCAGTGAGTTTGAAGGTAGGCCTTGAAATACATCCAAATGTACACCTCCAATTGACTCAAATTATGTCAATTAGCCTATCAGAAGCTTCTAAAGCCATGACATCATTTTCTGAAATTTTCAAAGCTGTTTAAAGGCACAATCAACTTAGTGTATGTAAACTTCTGACCCACTGGAATTGTGATACAGTGAATTATAAGTGAAATAATCTGTTTGTAAACAATTGTTGGAAAAATGACTTGTGTCATGCAAAGTAGATGACCTAACCAACTTTCCAAAACTATAGTTTGTTAACAAGAAATATGTAGAGTGGTTGAAAAACAAGTTTTAATGACTCCAATCTAAGTTTATGTAAACTTCCGACTGCAACTGTAGATGGGGTAAAGTATCCATGCATAGATAAACCACAAGAAGCAGCAGTGTAAGGTGTGTGGGGATCAATGCAAATAGAGTTCAACATATATGCTGTACTGTGTGGACTGTCTCACGTGAGTGACAAGGCTTCCAGGAGTGTCTAGCTGAGCACTGGACACCGACTGATGTTTAGTATAACGGGCTAATCCAGGAGCGGCCATACGCTGGGTTAAGCATTTAATCCAACTAGAGACAGGATAACAGCTACATAGGAGATTCTACTGTGTAGCAGCAGAAAGGGGAATGAGGTTATCAATACCAGGGCCAGAGAGAGGTTGGAAACCTAACCTCCATGTTGGCACCAACCAAACCCTCTACGGCAAACATTCTCATTTAGAACCAGACTACAATAAAGTTAATCTTTGAACTTTTGGTGCCAATATGGCATCAATTAGATTTCTAAATCCCAAACAAAGATTGCCGAATTCTTTAAATATATACGGCTAAACATTAAATGGGAATAGCAAGGGAAGACCGGTAGTCAGATATAGAGGACAAAACATTGTGAAACAAAAACACCCTGGTTATTAGCGACATCTTAGAGGATCCTGTAATAATGATAAATTCCATTTCAGTCTTACCTAAAAGAACAGATAATGGAAAGTTGGAGACATTTTATGACCAGAGGATATATAAGCAATAGTGGAGAACATCCTGAGTCCTAATAAAAATGAAGCGTCCCTCCTCCCATTTACTGATAGAGTTGTTCCAGAGATTACAGCTGTTATTGTTAGTCACCTGTTACTGATTCTCTGTTACCAACACTTAAGAGCAACCTTTGCATCCTGTTCGGCCACCCATGTTGGGTGTCTCCCTGCTGTAGAATACTTGTACACTTGTAGAAAATAAACTCAGTATATATGAAATGGAGACAGCTTGCCAGTTGCCATTATTTGATGTTTTATTGATTCACACATGGCTTCATAATCATTGAAGGTTGAGGAAAATCAACATGGGCAGAATGACAGCTTCAGTACTGAATGATAAATGATTAGAACTCACAATAGAATGGGTGGAGGCCCAGAAAACCTCATATCCCAGGATGTCATTTCAACAGCAATGATGTCAAACAAACAAGATTTTGAAATGTGGGGGGGGAGACAGTTTGCTGGTGTACACACAGTACACAAAACGCAGAAGAAAGCACCGAGAGCCATCTAAAATCTCTTAGCAGCATGGTTTCTGGAAAGGTGTTTGAAATGGACACCTGAAGGCAATGTGAGCTCTTTAATCCAGTTACTACAAACCACCACTACTATAGAGAGAATCAGCCCAAGACACACAGCAGGAGAGCAAATACACAACAGGCATGTTCACACTGCACCTTAGCCCTGGGCTAAGAGCATCCTTAGAGCCTCCTCAATGTGAAACAGATCAAGAACGCCTCAATCTCACTGTCCAATCAAAAGCGGCACTTTCACTTCATTTACTCCTGATGCCTGTAATGCTTTCTGCATGTTTGATAAGTAAATTTATACTATTAAAACAAAACAAAATTAAAAGTGCAAAATGCAGAAATCGCTCCTCCATTTCCTAGTTTGCCTAATTTTAGTTTGTGACAAAACATACAATGATTCTCTACACTATACATTGCATCTAAACCGCTGTGTAGTACAGCACCTAGTCAATAACCAAAAATAATGTATTTTCAACTGTTTGAAGCTGGTGTACAAAACTGAAAGTCAGACAAACTAAATGTAAAACAGGAAGTATAGAAATACCACACAGAACAGATCTCCTGCTTCGAAGACTTGCTTTCATTGAGAAAGAATGTGAGTTATAGCTCAGTCAATGTGAATTTTGCCAAGTAGCCCAAAAGGTTAAATAGCAGCTTTAAACCTTCCATTTGAGGACAAAAACCAAAATACTTTAATCTGTGCAAAAACATTGGTTGCTATGCTTTAAAAAAAATTGGTTCCTATGCAGGCTGAGTAACTAATCTCATTTAGCTAACTAAAGCTACAAACTATACAGCTGGAAGGGCAGCAAATGCTCAGTGTTCCTCTGTTTTCATAGCTTTTCTATAGAAATGTAATTGGATATATCCATGAAAATAATATTGTTGCTTGATTTCACTAATATCAGAAAAGTTTGTTAACAATGTTCACAACATTCTCTTTACAGGGGCGTGATCACATTTCAAAAGGGAAACAGTAGCCATGTTTCTATTAACTTTTTGAAGACATTTAGACAGTTTGCACAGAAAACAGATGTGACAATTGCCTGTTGTGGTGCATTTCCATTTTAGAAACTTCTGTCGATAAAAACAGATGGAGGTAATGACGTCACAACTAAAAAAGTTACTTCTTCACAAAAACCTACAGTGTCAAATAAAAATGAAGTAGTTGAAGTGTTTACATTACCCAGTTTAGGCCAATTGCGCATTAATACATTGGCGATAGCCTGTATTCCCCCCCACCCACCTGTTTCATGTCTCAGGTAGTCCGTGAAAGCCAACATGGATTGAGGGTACTATGGTGTTGAATGCTGAGCTGTAGTCAATGAATAGGTTTTGTCGTGCCCTCTTCACAACTGTCTTAGTGTGTTTGGACCATGATAGGTTGTTGGTGATGTGGACACCAAGGAACTTGAAGCTCTCAATCGTCTCCGCGTCGATCTTAGCTCTGTATTGACGCGTTGCCTGTTTGATGGTTCGTCGGAAGGTATAGCGGGATTTCTTACAAGCTTCCAGGTTAGAGACCCACTACTTGAAAGTGGTAGCTCTACCCTTTAGCTCAGTGCGGATGTTGCCTCTAATCCATGGCTTCTGGTTGGGGTATGCACATACGGTCACCATGGGGACGACATCTATGCACTTACTGATGAAGCCAGTGACTGATGTACACCTCAATGCCATCGGAAGAATCCCAGTCTGTGCTAGCAAAAGAGTCCTGTAGCTTAGCATCTGCTTCATCTGACCACATTCTTATTAGAAGTGGTCAGATGAATTAGATATGACAGATATGAGTGGCTATAGTCAGCTTCCATCCTCAGTAGCCTTAAGTTCTCAATGCCAGGAGGTTTGTCATTATTGACTGATAATTTTTACATCTCTTCCACACTAACTTCACAAAATTCAAACTTGCAAAGCTTTTTTCATTTTTTTTCTTCTAAATGCATGAATACGACAGCTCACTGTTCGTTGTTGCATTTCCTGCCTAAGTTTGCTAATGAAGTAAATCATTAAAATAATTGGCAACAAATGGTTGTGATGAATAAGCCATCTGATTCAATGAAAGATGGAGTTGAATGTCTTCCCATAATTTCATTAAAAAAGTACTCAAGTTATTGTTTCATCATTGATCTTGGCTTCAAAATAGTTTTATTTTTGTTGAGTTTAGTCACAATTTCTCAATTTGCAGGAAGTCAGCCAGTCAGATGTGCAACCAGACTCCTTTAGGGCAATCTCTTTCAACTATACAGTTTTTTCAATTCCTCATCAATCCATTGAGCATTAACAGCTTCTTAACAGGTGAATGTTTATTAATAATTGGAATAAGCAATTTCATAAACACATTTTTATTGTCATCCACATGAGTGTCACAGCAAAATCCTTGGTATGATCTCTTCTATACCATTTTAGGCCCAGTTTTCAGAACTGTGTCTTTCCTGGATATAGCCACTGCAGTATATTGGGATCACTGCATCCAATTGGTAAGGATATAGCTTCAGAACAAAGATCTACAGCATTTATAAAAATGTGATCGATACATGTGGATGATCTTGTTCCTGTAGTGTTTGTAAACACTCTGGTAGATTAATGAATAACCTGAACCAGGTTGCAAGCACTAGTTACAGTGAGAAGCTTCCTCTTGAGAAGACAGCTTGATGAAAACCAGTCAATATTCACGTCCAAGAAAGCAGACCTCCGTTTACATAACATACACTATCAAGCACTTGGTGGCATATAGCAACACCCCCAAAAATAGAGGCTTTAGATGTGCCAAGTGATCCTGCAACCACAACACTTCAATAACACAGGATATTCTCTCAGCATTACAGGAATATGGCTCTGAATACATATCTGGCATTACTCATCTCATGTATATACTGTATTCTATTCTTAGTCTGTTCCGCTCTGACGTCGCTCTTCCATATGTAGAACGTTTTAATTCACTCCTACTTAGTTGTGTGTATATGTTGTGTAATTTGTTAGATATTATTGCACTGTCGGAGCTAGAAGCACAAGCATTTCACTACACCCACAATAACATCCGCTAATCACGTGTGTGACCATATACAGCAACACCATAAGCATTTCTGTCTCTTCTATAGATGTTACATCTTTGTATTGCTACTGCTGTTATCTGATGTTAACAAGTTATTTATTTCATGAAACTTATTTCTAAGGCTCAACCTTTCCTGGGTAGCTTATTAGAGATGGACTTACGGAAAAGAGCAAACAAAGCAAGAGAAAATATATACATTCAGCAGTCCATTAATCAATTGGTGTGTGTGTTGCGGGGTTGAAGCCGGTAGGGATAGCCTTGTCTCATCGCGCACCAGCGACTCCTGTGGCGGGCAGTGCGCGCTAACCAAGGTCACCAGGTGCACAGTGTTTCCTATGACACATTGGTGCAGCTGGCTTCCGGGTTGTATGTTTGCGGTGTTAAGAAGCAGTGCGGCTTGGTTGGGTTGTGTTTCGGAGTACGCATTCGACATTTGTCTCTCCCGATCTCATACTGGAGTTGTAGCGATGAGACTAGATACTAACAATTGGATACCACGAAATTTGGGAGAAAAAAAATATATATATATATATATTCCACTGATAAAAATGTTCACTGCTGGGGGCGGCAGTAGCCTAGTGGTTAGAGCGCTGGGCCAGTAACCGAAAGGTTGCTCGATCGAATCCCCGAGCTGACAAGGTACAAATCTGTCGTTCTGCCACTGAACAGGCAGTTAACCCACTGTTCCTAGGCAGTCATTGAAAATAAGAATTTGTTCTTAACTGACTTGCCTAGTTAAATAAAGGTAAAATATTTAAAAATATCTGTCATTGTTATCATGGATTCACACACACAGAAATGACTTACCAATTGCTGTAATCTTGCAGTTCTCCTGTTTCAACTCATCGAGCTGACCCTGGGAGAACTGCAAACTGTTGTAGACAAGTATGTAGACACCTGCTCGTCAATAATCTCATTCCAAAATCACAGGCATTAATATGAACTTGGTTCCCCCTTTCCTGCTATAAACAGCCTCCACTCTTCTGGGAAGGCTTTCCACCAGTTGTTGGAACATTGAATGGAAGCAAGTCTCTGCAGCAGTCACAAGATCATTAGTGATGTCGGGCACTGATGTTGGGCGATTAGGCCTGGCTCGCAGTCGGCGTTCCAATTCATCCCAAAAGGTATTTGATGGGTATTTGCTGTGCAGTCCTTCCACACCGATCTTGACAAACCATTTCTGTATGGAACTTGCTTTGTGCACAGGTTCATTGTCATGCTGAGACATGAATGGGCTTCCTCAACAGTTGCCACAAAGTTGGAAGCACAAAATCATCATCTAGAATGTCAATGTATGCTGTAGCATTAAGATTTCCCTTCACTGGAACTAAGGGGCCTAGCCCGAAACATGAAAAACCGCCCCAGACCATTATTCCTCCAACTTTCCAGTTAGCACTATGCATTAGGGCAGGTAGCGTTCTCCTGGCATCCACCAAACCCAGATTCGTCCATCAGACTGCCAGATGGTGAAGCGTGATTCATCACTCCAGAGAAGGCATTTCCACTGATCCAGAGTCCAATGGCGGCGAGCTTTACACCACCCCAGCCGACGCTTGGCATTGCACATGGTGATCTTAGGCTTGTGTGCAGCTTCTCGGCCACAGAAACCCATTTCATGAATCTCCCAATGAACAGTTCTTGTGCTGATGTTGCTTCCAGAGGCAGTTTGGAACTCGGTAGGGAGTGTTGCAATGGAGGACAGATGATTTTTTACAAATTACGTGCTTCAGCACTCGGTGGTCCCGTTCTGTGATATTGGGTGACCTACCACTTCTCTGCTGAGCCGTTTTTACTCCTAGACATTTCCACATCACAATAACAGCAATTACAGTTGACTGGGACAGCTCTTGCTGGACAGAAATTTGACAAACTGACTTGTTGGTAAGGGAAAACAAGGATACCTTGTCAGTTGTACAACTGAATGCCTTTAACTGAAATGTGTCTTCCGCAATTAACCCAACCCCGAAAGGTGGCATCCCATGACGGTGCCACGTTGAAAATCACTGAGCTCTCAGTAAGGCCATTCTACTGCCAATGTTAGTCTATGGAAATTGCATGGCTGTGTGCTCCATTTTATACACCCGTCAGCAACAGGTGTGCCTGAAATAGTCAAATTCACTCATTTGAAGGGGTGTCCACATACATTTGTATATATAGTGCATATCTCGCATTCTTTCATCATTCTCTTCACGATGACCATGTTTGGCAGATAGACAGGTTAAGGCTTTGTACTGTTGGTGTAGGTCCTTGCTGGGACTCTCAGACATTGATGTTGGCTTAGAGAAGAATTCTGCCCAAGGAAAGATAGAATAACACTGGGTCTTATAATTAGACACCATAAGGACTTTACACCCCCCACACATCCTGCTAGTGTCCGTCACCACGCCCAGCTCCAGCCTCAGGCGGTCCTCAGGGGGTCTGGGAGGCTGACAATAAGATGCTTTGTCCTGGGGAGACGAAGGGGCCTGAGCCTATGATCCCTAGCCAGCCGCTGTCACAGCAAAGACCTGCACTCTAAACACCGAGAATTGTCCTCAGACAGCTACAGCAAACTCTCAATCTTTGATAGGAAAACGGTTGTAAATGGATTGATGTTTTGGGGATGATTTGAGCTGTTTGCTTTGAACTTTCGTAATGGTAGAAGTGCAGATTTAAATGGCAATACTCAAACAAAGCTAAAATCATCCAACTGCTTGTCTATTAAAGATCACATTCAATGCACTTTATAGCAGAGTAACAGGGCACTGAGCTCATATGCAGCAGTATTTGACTGTCTCTTGGTGTCCCAAATTGCACCCTATTCCCTATATATTGCCATAGGGCTCTGGTCAAAAGTAGTCCACTATATGGATTAACATGGATAACTGGGATCCCAGGCCTGTCCTGGGAACACATTAACATACGCCCAGTACATGTGAGATCGACAAACGGTACGAGTGTAGATACTGTGTGTGTATATATATATATTTTTTTTTTTTTTTAAACAGTTGTTCCCCGTTGTTAAGATTAAATTGTGAAAATATCAACCCCTGTGTTTTTCAAGAGTTGATCTGGTATCATTAACTCAATTAGGAGATAACCTCTAAATAATGACAGAATATCTAGTAAGCTTAGCAAATTTGGTCCATTTGACTTTTGTTTGACTACCGTTACAAAGTTTGTATGATTAGACAACACTATACACAGAGTGCACTCTGTGCGTCCTGAGTGCACGCTGTGTCGATAGCCTACTACTTGAAATACGTGGAATTAATATAGGAACATAACACTCTGAATTTGCGAATTGCAGAACAGGCTGTTGATAATGTTATTGGCAATCAAAATGTTTAGTAATGATAGTTACTCTATCAGTTTAGTTCGCTCTGTAATCTTTAAAAGTGGCACAGCTAAGCTTACAAGGTGACACAGCGCCCCTCTTTTGGGGAGAACCCTGGCGTAGTGAACATATCTTGGTTTTAAAACGCTTTTTAAAAAGTGCAATTCCAATTTTTGTTGTATTTCCCAGGATAAATATGAATTAATCTCGGTATTGAAACTTGGTAGATTTTCAGGAAAATATTATTCCGTAGTATTTGTCCTGGTCCTGAAAACACTGTAGTAGTTTGCTGAAGCGGAGTCAAGTAAACCCAGATGGCCCTCTATAGGCTTTATTGAAAAAGGAGAATATAACTACCATCCAGCCACGTCAGGAAGTGTGTTACATTGCTGTAATGCTCTAAGGAGAATCCCACATTTTCAAAACAGTCTTTAAATACGATGAGATATTAGAACAAGGTGAGAGGAATACAATACAAGACAAGTAGTTGTTTTGTGATGTACAGAGTGAAGATAGTCTTTCCCTACCATTATGCAAGCTCCCCCACTTAGCTTCTAGGTTGCATTGTGTTTACCATACATTTTGTAGGCTTTAATTGGTTTCTTTCAACTGAAAATGATGCTGTTTGCAGTCTTTGTGCCACACATAGGAAATATAAAGGAAGCACTAGTACACATGGGCCTACATCACTCTCTCACACTTCCACCCTGTAGCCAGTAACAGGAGTGTAACATCGCAACACATCTTTCACTCTCTCACCCACTTCTCTCTTGCTCTCATTCTCTCTGTCTGCTCATAGGCGCTGAGCATCAGGGCGTAAAACCACAGAACAGAGCACTTATTGGGTCAGGTACAGTAGTAGGCCTACTGCTAACAGGAAGCATTGGGGGCTGTGTCAAAATGACTGACTTCACTTCCCTTCCCTTATTGTGGCAAAGTGTCTTCATAATACTAGAGTGTGCGTCACCTATAGAAAGGCTGTAAAAGCTGGAGCATATGACAAACATTCCTTTGTCCTGCATCTCAAAGGTTAATGTTAACACTGACTCACTAGAGATCTCTATCCCTACCATCCTATCACTCTGCACAGGATGGTGTCTTCAAACTGGGATATTTTTAACAATTTATTTCGTGAAAAATGAATATCACTATCGGCAACAGAATACCATTGTGGATATCATTTTTATATCTCTGTATCCAGTATGAAGAAAATTAGAAGTAGTTTCATGAGCCAAAAGCTAACTAGCGTTAGCGCAATGACGAAGTCGACAGGAACAGTTAGATGTTCTTGTTCATCCGACTCTGGGGAAGTAGATAAAGGGCTTCAATGCCAAAATCACAAACTATCCCATTAATATGGAGGAAATGACAGTCATTGGATTTAATTACAGGGTTCTCTCTGTATAGAAGATTCTTAGGCAGGCCATCATGGTAATTTTCAGGTTGAAAAAACTTTAACTGTCAACTTAAAATGACCAAAACCAGATAGAAAGAATACAGAAAAGACATTGAACTAATAAATAAATATATATATATTAACAGCACCATCTTTGAGAACTAACAATTGAATAAAAGCTAGACAGTCCATTTTTAAAAAGCTTTCATTTTAGGGCCATTGATTGTCATGTTTGAGCTTAACACAGCATTAGCCATGCCAAACTGTGTAGAATTGCTGGAAATTAGCTTCAAAACTGCAACATTCTCTCAACTCAAAAGGAAAGTTTAGAAATGCAGAAAAATTGCTTTACAAAAGCAATTTTCTCTAAGCCGCCAAGATACCTTTCTAGCTAATAGACGGTTTAGTTCACACTTTCTCTACCAATGAACTTTGGTGAAGTCAAAATAAATAAATGGCCTACCAAAATATATTACATTTAAAATAAATGTTGATTACTTTTACTTGCAATTGTTTTTTTTGCTAACATGTGATGTGATTCCATTAGTTGCCAGTTTGCCAGGGCAGGGGTACATGGGAGAGAACAGTTTGAAAACCCATGATCTAGGGGACACAGGACTGGAGACCACACACACACCAAACTTAGCCACGAGAGATGTGTGAAGTTATGTCTTACAGTTCTCATTGGGGAATTCTAAAGTCCTGTTGTCTTTATGACTATCATTGTGAAGAAAGAGATGGATATCTAGTGGCAAGAGGACAAACAAACATTTAGCCCATACTTGAAGATTTTTTGGGTGTTTTATTGGAGTATTAAGAGTTTGTGTGAAACCTTTGAACTTAGATCTGCACTGTCATCTTGCATAACCACCCAGATAGTTGATTTCTAACTATAGAAAGATGCAAATCCAAGTCAAATCAGCCTGACAGTCTAGTCCACACTAGAGAGGACCTTCTTTGAAGAGATATGTGCTTATAGCAGTAGACTAGTTACAGTGTCAAGTGAAGACACAGGTTGTCCCCAAATGGTATCCTATTCCCTATATAATGTACTACTTTTGACCAGGGCCCATAGGGCACTGCATAAGGAAAAGGGTGCCATTTGGGAGGCATCCATAAGAAGACACTTCTTCAACAATAATTCAACACAGTCAGTCATACAAAAGCACCTCTTATCTGAGTGTCCGTATCAATGCATCAGACATACAGGCAGGTAGACAGGGGGACAGAGTCAGACAGGAGGACTGGGGGTGGGTCTCTCCCATCCTTTTAGATCATACCTAGAGCAGGCCATCTAACTGGGCATGGCCTCATGGTTGACTGAATCTGAACAGAGCAACATTGTGCTGCTAGCTATAGCGAGTCCTTTCACCTGTGCTCCAGTCAAAAGAGTAAATGCAGTAAACAGGAACAGCCTGTTGGAGCTACATGTCATGACCACAACATTACCATGCCTCTTACATCACATAACATTTAGTCTCACTCTCTGAAAACAAGTCTGAAGTTCAAAAGAGAAGCCGGCTTTTTAGAACTAAACCCATATATAGTGCAGTCGGAAAGTATTTAGACCCCTTGACTTTTTCCACATTAATCAATTTTAGAATAAGGTTGTAAATGGTTTTTCCCCCTCAATCAATCTACACACAA
The DNA here is from genome assembly GCF_021184085.1 of Oncorhynchus gorbuscha. Lineage (NCBI taxonomy): Eukaryota > Metazoa > Chordata > Actinopteri > Salmoniformes > Salmonidae > Oncorhynchus > Oncorhynchus gorbuscha. The sequence goes on along the minus strand of NC_060178.1, from coordinate 83,896,604 downwards.
TGCCCCATAATGACAAAGCAATAACAGGTTTATAGACATTTGACAATGTGTTAAAAAAAAACATTTAAATTAAGTACATAAGTATTCAGAACCTTTACTCAGTACTTTGTTGAAGCACCTTTGGCAGAAAATACAGCCTCGAGTCATCTTGGGTATGACGCTACAAGCTTAGTACACCTGTATTTGGAGATCCCAAGCTCTGTCAGGTTGGATTGGGATTGTTGCTGCACAGCTATTTACAGGTCTCTCCAGAGATATTCGATCTGGTTCAAGTCCACTCATGGACATTGAGACTTGTCCAGAAGCCACCCATGCGTTGTATTGGCTGTGTGCTTAGGTTCGTTGTCAGGTTGGAAGGTGAAACTTCACCTGAGTGCTCTGGAGCAGGTTTTCATCAAGGATCTCTAATTTTCTCCATATTATATTATCTTTCCCTCGTTCCAGACTTGTCTCACAGTTCCTGCCGCTGAAAAACATCCCCACAGCATGATGCTGCCACCACCATGCTTCACCATAGGGATGGTGCCAGGTTTCCTCCCGACAGGATGCTTGGCAAAGAGTTCAATCTTGGTTTCATCAGACCAGAGAATCTTGTTTTTCATGTCCTTTAGGTTTGCCTTTTGGCAAACTCCAAGTGGGCTGTCATGTTCCAGTTACTGTCTGGCTTCCGTTAGGCCTTTTTATCATAAAGGCCTGATTGGTAGTGTGCTCCTGAGATGGTTTGTTGTTCTGGAAGGTTGCCCCATCTCCACAGAGGAACTCCGGAGCTCTGTAAGAGTGACCATCAGGTTCTTGGTCACCTCCCTGACCAAGGCCTTTCCCCCCCGATTGCACGGTTTACTTAGAGCTGGCTGCCTCGCCAGAGTCTTGGTGGTTCCAAATTGCTTCCATTTAAGAATGGAGGCGTGTGTGCTATGGACAATTCCTTCAACCTCATGGCTTGGTTTTTGCTCCAACATGCAACCTTATATGTACAGGTATGCGCCTTTCCAAATCATGTCCAATCAATTGAATTTACCACAGGTGGACTCCAATCAAGTTGTAGAAATATCAAGGATGACCAATGGAAACAGGATACACATACTTATGTTTTTATTTTGAACACATTTGCAAATATTTTCACTTTGTCATTATGGGGTATTGTGTGAAGCTTGACGAGGAAAAATAAAATGATTTAGTCAAGTTTAGAATACAGCTGTAACATTACAAAATGTGGAAAAAAGGAGTCTAGATACTTTCCAAATGCACTGTACATGTTATACTATATGATAAACACAACTTGAACTACCATGGACTTTATCTTCCTTTGTTCTGACTCATATCAGACAATCTGCTTACCCACACAGAGAGCTGTGTGTTCTGACACAATATACATTATGACTACCATCTCCTGTATATCAATCAACCAGCAGAACAAACATTGAGTGAGGCAGTCTTTTCTTTCCTGTTCTGGCACCATGGCAACCAGCTCAGAACACACAGGAAGTGTTTATTTCGCTCTCAGATAGACTGATGATGCAGCTCCACCCTAAACCTCAAACACCAGAAGCTAGATGGCTCATTATCAACGGACTGTCTTTATACATGGTTCTGAGTTGGCTTCAAACAAGGTTTATACCTGTAGAGAACATAATGAAAGCTGACAATTCAAACAGTCTAGACAGTCAGATACAAAGAAATGGCATCTCCTATGAACCAAATAGTTATGATAGGCCCAGAAAATCTCTAGCAAGCAGCATGTACAGCACCATGGCCTAACCTACTGTACTGCCTACAGGCCCTAGAATCTCCACAGAGCAATACCAGCAAACCACATGCCTTTTGCCAAACAGTCACACACTTACAATATTGTAACTGTACACATACAAAGTGGCAAACAACGCCTGCTTAGTGATGTTGACAGTGACATTTTGTAGACACTCAATTTAGCAGTGTTACTTCTGAATGATTAGAGGAGCCGTGTACAGAGCCTGAAACCTCACAGAAAAACAGAGAACCAAGGCCCCACGCTCATTAAGAACTTACAGCCTAATCTAAGCCAAGTGAAATCACCATTAAACTGGATGTAGTAATTCTCCATCCCTAGTAGACGACCAGTTGGACAACCAAAGGTGAGCCTGTGTTGATGAACTCTCAAATGGAGGGCCTCAAAGTTGAAAATCAAAACAAAAACCTTACCATTACACAGATGAATGAGTAATACAATGACATGATTTGTTTGAGGTTGTTATGAGTAACAGAACAGTCTGGGAGGAGTGTGTTGAACCCTCTTTGGTAGGGATCTCCTGGCACTCAGCCCAGTGTGCGCGTGTGTGTTGTGTGTCACTGAGTAAACAACCCAGAGCAGTAAATAGCTCCATGAGATGATGTCAACATTGTCCAGGGGCTTGTGGGTACTAGTTGTTATGGTGACACAAATAAAGATCTCCATGGTAACAGGTTACACAGCATGTCAACTCTTTGCCACCTTGACTATAAGAGACAAGACAGGGGTCAATTAAGTTCAAGTTTATTTCTACACATTAAAATCCATGGGTACCACTCAAAAGACCCACTTTTGTATTATTAGGTAACTGCATGTTAATACAATGTTACTACAGTTATAACGGTGTCGGTTCATAGGTAAAAGGGCAACTTAAAAAGGTCCTGAACAGTCAAAATCAAGATTAACAAGTTGGGAGATATTTTGATGAAAGCAGAACATGAAAAATGACTATATCGATAAAGTTTGATCATTAACTTGCTGGCCCCTACCCAATTTCAAAAAGAAGAGCTCAGTAACTTGCAACATGGCACCGTCATAGGATGCCACCTTTCCAACAAGTCAGTTCGCTTCACCATCTGGAAGTCCGACAGATGAATATGGGTTTGGAGGATGCCAGGAGAATGCTACCTGCGCAAATGTACACCAACTGTAAAGTTTGGTGGATGAGGAATAAAGGGCTTGGGCTGTTTTTCCATGGTTCGGGCTAAGCCCCTTAGTTCCAGTAACGCTGTAGCATACAATTACATTCTAGACGATTCTGTGCTTCCAACTTTGTGGCAATATTTTGGGAAGGCCCTTTCCGGTTTCAGCTTGACATTGCGCCCGTGCACAAAGCGAGGTCCATACAGAAATGGTTTGTCGAGATCAGTGTGGAAGAACTTGACTGGCCTGCACTGAGCCCTGACCTCAACCTCAAACACCTTTGGGATGAACTGGAACGCAAACTGTGAGCCAGGCCTAATCGCCCAACATCAGTGCCCAACCTCACTAAGTCTCCGCAGCAATGTTCCAACATCTAGTGGAAAGCCTTCCCAGAAGAGTGGATGCTTTTATAGAAGGGGGACCAACTCCATGATTTTGTAATTAGTTGTTTGACGAGCAGGTGTTCATGTATATTTTTGGTCATGTATTGAAGGTTTCCCCTTTCTTTTGTGTCTGGTGTTCGCTAGTTACTGGCTAGCTAAGTCTTCAGCAAGCATGGAACAAACGGGCTGGTGGGTAGTTCAAAACTGACGCAGTTGTCATGTCAACACATCGATCAGTGCTGCTACAAACTGCAGCAGAAGAGACATGCGAAAACAGGAGATGACAAAATTATTTGTATACATAATTTATGGAACTTCAAATGTTGTTCGAGATGCTTTGTGCATCAGCAAATTTGCTTGAGATTATCTCACTGCAACACTGCGTCCAAGCTTGACATAGCCGTTTCAAAAGAGAGGTCAGTTAAGGCAAGCTGACATTAAGAAAGGGTTCTTTGATGATTGTTTGGAAGGCAAGGTTTCTACATAAAAATGCCTATTCATATGGGTTCTATTTGTATTTTTTTAAATAGTGCCTGAGCATTAGTGTTTACCTCAGTGTTTAAACATTAACCTCCTTATGCTTCTCCCACCAGCCTCCTCTGACAAAGGGTCCTAGGTAGAACTCTATACAAGGGGAAAAAACGAAGAACCCTATATCGTTCTACGTAGCACCTTTTTTTCTAAAGGTGCAGAAAGGAATATTAGAAAAGATTTGTCTACACAAAGCTGCTGCCCAGGCTTTCAACAACATTATATCATCATGATTAGTCCAGTTGTAGCATGCGATTTCGCACTACAGACCAGTGGTTAATTTCAACTTTATTTTTTATTTAAAAAATTAAAAAACTCATAGGGGGTGGCCAATAGGGGGCAATACCATTGTATAGCCCAATGTTTTAGGAGTACATAATCACAATAGGACAAAGGTTGATGTCACCGAACCCCAACTCCCAAACAGCACCCTATTCCCATGGTGTACTACTATTTACCAGAGCCCTATAGTCCCTAGTGCGCGAAATAGGAAATAGGGTACCATTTGGATTGTAGGCCATATTAGACCAGTATCAGCCAAGTCCTACCAAGTGTCCCATCAGGAAGGAATGCAGCACCTTTAGAGAGCCAAGGCCTTTCTGGGCCTCCGGTCACTTGATCACAGAAGATTAGTTAAAAGGTAGCAGTGCATTAGTTGCACTGGTGGTTAGTGGTTAGTGTTGGACTAGTAACCAAAAGGTTGCTAGATCGAATCCCTGAGCTGACATGGTAAAAATCTGTCGTTCTGCCCCTGAACAAGGCAGTTAACCCACTGTGTCTAGGCTGTCATTGTAAATAAGAATGTTATTATTTAACTAGGCAAGTCAGTTAAGGTTAAATTAAAATTAAAAATAGGGTGCCATTTAGGACAGATCCATGGATCAAGGTAAGGTCAGAATCATAGATATGGATAGAGGTCTCAACTTTGTATCTGTGCCATTATGGCATCTGTAAGAGAATGGGCAGCTCCATTGAGGCTTTCTTTTGATATTGCAGCATTGGGGTCTTGAACCAAATCTTGTCATTTACTTAGTGGCCATTAGATGGTGATATTTAGTGTACCCTGCACATAACCCTTGTGGAATTCCTGGTCACAGGCAGCATTTGGAATTGCCGATCTGCGGTCAAGAACGCCAAGTTCATTTCAGACTATGCTGCCCTTCAGTCCCTTGACTTCGCCCTAATGGAGACATGGATCACCACTCTTTGTACTTGGCGACATCAACCTCCAGACGTCTGCCTTCGATTATTAATTATTCAAACTCTTTCCCCTCCTTGCCTCTTGACCTAACCCTTTCCCAGTTTCCTCCCAAGGCTGGCAATATGCTTTACCTCATCTTTACTAGAGGCTGATCGCCATCACTGCAACCTCTAGGTCTCTGGTCAGTACTTTGTTTCCTTTTCTGTCTCCTCCTCCTCCAACCCTAGCCACTCAGCCCCTACCCAGGTGGTAATACGCAGTCGCAATCTTCATTCTCTCCCTTCTGCTAATACCCTTCTCCTCCCAGTCTTCTGATTCTGCCCCTTCGACCCTACTCTCCTCCCGGCCGACTCGGCCCTCCTGCTCTGTTGCCGAGTGACTCATCGCAAACTTACAGAACAGGGCTGCGGGCAGCTAAGTGAAATTGGAGGAAAACTAGACATCCGGATGACACATCGCTCTTTTACTCCCTAACTTCTCTTCCTCTGTATCAGCTGCTAAAGCCACTTTTTAAAATCACCCTAAATGTCAAGGGTTCTGCCTCTAGCCCTTGGAAAGTCTTTTCCACCTTCTCCTCCCGCCTTAATCCTCCACAGATGACTTTGTCAACCACTTTGAAAAGAAGGTTGACAACATCCACTCCTCATTTACTCAGCATATTGAGTCCACTGGTCCCATTCACACTTGACCTCTTTCTCCAGATGAAATCCTGCAACTAGTGAGGTCAGGCCACCCGGCAACCTGCCCGCTTGACACCATTCCCTCTTCCAGAGACCTTATCCCATTCCTCACTTCCCTCATCGCTGACCAGAGGCTGCGTACCCTCGGACTTTAAAATGTCCAGAGTCACTCCCCTCTTCAAGAAACCAACACTCGACTCCTCTGACATGAAAAACTACAAACCTAAAAGGATGAGAAAAGAGGAGAGTACACTTTGTCGGTGCGGAGAGCCTCTGTGATACAGAGATGAGCAGTCTCCTTTATTTTCCTTCCAAAAAACTTGAGAGCTCTCCCTCCCCAGGGCTGGGTGTCTCAAGCTCTGCACACTCTTGGAATGCATCCTACCTGACAGACCGCTCATACCAGGTGACAAGGAGAGGCTCGGTGTCTGCACCACAAACTCACTACTGGTGTCCTCTAGACCCTCTTCTTTGCTCTATACATCAAGTCACTCATATCCTCACATGGTCTCTGCCATCGTTGCTATGCGGATGACACTACTTTCCTTCTTCAGATACCCAGGTGGCCACACACACATATCTGGCAGATGTTGGTCCAACACCTCAAGCTCAACAAGATGAAGCTGCTTCCCTTCCCATCATGGTTGACAACTCCACAGTGTGGCACCCTAACGTTCTCTGCTAACATCAAATCAGTGACTCCCTCCTGCAGGTTCATGTACAACATCCGTAAAGTATGACCCTACCTCACACATGAAGCGGCGCAGGTCCTAATCCAGGCACTTACCATCTCTCGTCTGAACTACAGCAATTCGCTGTTAGCTGGGCTGCCCACTTGTTGCCAGGGTTAAATGGCACTTCTCCAGAATGCTGCAGCCTGCCTGGTAACACCTTCAAGTTCTACCATGTCATCACTCTCTTCCATACACACACACACACACACACACACACACACACACCACTGGCTTCCAGTTGAAGCTCGCATCCACAACAAGACCATGGTACTTGCCTATGGAGCAGCAAGAGGAACTGCCCCTCCATACCTTCAGGCTATGCTCAAACCCTATACCCCAATTGGAGTACGCCGGTCTGTCACCTCTGATCTCTTGGCCCTCCCACCTCTCCTGGCACCTCAAATGGTGGAACCAGTTTTCCCCTGAAGCTAGGACAGGTCCCTACCAATCTTCCAGAAACTGAAACCCTACCTCTTCAAAGAGTATCCTAAATAATACCATAGAACACTTCTCCCCCCTCCCCCCCCAAAAAAATAATTTTGATTTATTTTTTACATTTGATAAAAGTAGCAACTCAAACTGAAAATTGTATAGCAAACACTACAGTTGATAAAATCATGGGAAAGTATTCTGCTTTGAAAGGTGATAAACTTGTAACCCCACTTGGCACTTGACTGTTTTGGTACACCTACTGGAGAGCTCTTCTTTGTCTATACCCATTCAGCATCATTCACACCCTCTTAAGCCTTAGCCCCACCCATCTCTTTAAGGACTAACATGAGGCCATATGCTAAACAGAGTGAGTACGGTAGTGTACTAAACAATTAAAGGCTGGTTGATACTACTTCTAAAATCGACATGAACATTCTATTGTCGTCCAACATCAAACTTGTCGTTATGAAAAAGTATAAAACAAAAACGACAGGCTGCATGACATCAGCAGGCTGGTGGTCCAAAATAGCATAACTGTATTTTAACACAAATTAAACCATCTATTTAAAAGTGAATTTAGTATGTCAATCTAGCAAACCAGGCAACTAAAAGCAACTTTCTAAACAATGTTCTGGTTTGTTTCTAGCTTGTTAGCTAGCTAATGTTAAGTTAGCTGGTTAGCCAGTTCAAATAAAGCCCATATCATAGCGGACAACGTCTTAACTTCAGCTAATTTGTATTCATTATTACAGGAAAATAAAACACAACAAGATCATTAATTACAAGTTAATTACAGAAAATAGCTTACTGTTGTGAGTGTGACAAATTAAAAAGCAGGGCATTCAACCAGAGAATTTTAGAACTTGGCCACTGTCTCATTGGCCTAATGTTATATCCTAATTTGACTTTGGCGCATGTTGTTCTTCACAATACCGTCTCTGGTAAACACACACTAGATCAAATTTTAAAAAGTTTAGTCGTCACATGCACAGGATACAGGTGTAAACGGTACAGTAAAATTGTTACTTGCTTAGACATGTAGCTAGCTACAAATGCCATACAAGTTTGTCATTAAGGCACATGAACATTCACATGTTCCAGAAGGCATTCCTGCCAAAAAAAATTACATTTTTATCAAAAATAAACTTTTTCCCTCTCCTGTGAAGTAGTGACTTGCACCATACACCTAGTTAGCTATCTTAAAATGAATGCATTAACTAAGTCCCTTTGAATAAGAGCATCTGCTTAATGACTAAAATGTAATATAGCTTAAAGCCATTTACAAACTAGACAAACCAATTTGAAGACAATGCGTTGATTATTGGCTGTTCGCTCCAACCCATAGGAATCTCCACCCAGTTGACTACTTTAAAAAAAAATTGTGGAAGCCCTCAATGGCAATGTCCATGCAAAAACAGGTTATTTCCAAGTAGAGATCTCTATACATCTCTATGGTCGGAACACATCAGCGACGGAATCTGACAGATCAGGATGAAGACCATGAAACCCTCCTAGTTACAGAAGTCAGACATTGTTCAGTTCAGATCATGTGGTAAGGAAAAACGCAAGGCCCTTGTGGGACCCACTATTTACAAGAACGTTTGTGTTCGTCCCAAATGGCACATTAATCCCTACAGTACATGAATAGTGTGCCATTTGGGATGCAAACTATGATTCAGGGGAAACACTAGCTACACATCAAGGCAAGCCCGAGAGTGATCTGATTTCTTCATTTCCCATTTGTGCCGCTGTTGCACAATAACTATAAATCAGGAAGGTAGACCTTGCACTGCCTAACACGGCTACACAAATACGTTGTACAAGTTCTGCCTATGTGACTGACCTCTGCACACTCACAGATGAATTACCATATAAAAAAAGCATTTCATAACCCACTGTATGAGGCTGGTGAGGTACAGAGGGGTGGAGAGGTTGAGGGATGGAGCCAGGGAGGAGTCAGTATGTTAGAGCTCAGCTGTCACTTTCTCAGAGATAAAAGTTTCCTGATTAATAAGGAATTCCTGATATTCCGACCTTGAGAAAACAAGGAGCTTTCTGGCTTACACATTGATTTTTGTTTTTTTTATTTAACCTTTGTTAAAGTTAAGAACAAATTCTTATTTTCGATGACGGCCTAGGAACAGTGGGTTAACTGTCTGTTCAGGGGCAGAGTGACCTTGTCAGAGTGACCTTCAGAGATTTTTACCTTGTCAGCTCGGGGGTTTGAACTCACAACCTTCCGGTTACTAGTCCAACGCTCTAACCACTAGGCTACCCTGCCGCCCCAGGGTAGCCTAGTGATCGTTAAAGATGGATTGGTAGCCATTTTGTTGCTGGGCCCATATTCATAAACCATCTCAAAGTACTAGTGCTGATCTGTGATCAATGTTGCCTTTTAGATTAAATGTGTGGTCGGTTCAGTTCTCTCTAACAGAATAACAGCCCTGTAAGCACTTCGGTCTGTTGATGCTTTACAGTCTACACAATACAAACATACAGGTGAAGTCAGAAGTTTATATACACCTTAGCTAAAAACATTTAAACTCAGTTTCACAATTCCTGACATTTAATCCTAGTAAAAATTTCCTGTCTTAGGTCAGTTAGGATCACCACTTTATTTTAAGAATGTGAAATGTCAGAATAATAGTAGAGAATGGTTTCAGCTTTTATTTCTTTCATCAAATTCCCAGTGGGTCAGAAGTTTACATGCACTCAATTAGTATTTGGTAGCATTGCCTTTAAATAGTTTAACTTGGGTCAAACGTGTCGGGTAGCCTTCCACAATAAGTTGGGTAAATGTTGGCCCATTCCTCCTGACAGAGCTGGTGTTACTGAGTCAGGTTTGTAGGCCACCTTGCTCACACACGCCTTTTCTGTTCAGCCCACACATTTTCTTTGAGATTGAGGTCAAGGCTTTGTGATGGCCACTCCAATAACTTGACTTTGTTGTCCTTAAGTCCTTTTGCCACAACTTTGGAAGTATGCTTGGGGTCATTGTCCATTTGGAAGAACCATTTGCGACCAAGCTTTTAACTTGCTGACTGATGTCTTGAGATGTTGCTTCAATATATCCACATCAAATTCCTCTCCTCATGATACCATCTATTTTGTGAAGTGCACCAGTCCCTCCAGCAGCAAAGCACCCACACAACATGATGCTGCCACCCCCGTGCTTCACGGATGGGATGGTGGTCTTCGGCTTGCAAGCCTCTCCCTTTTTCCTCCAAACATAACATTGGTCATTATGGCCAAACAGTTCTATTTTTGTTTCATCAGACCAGAGAACATTTCTCCAAAAAGTACCATATTTGTCCCCATGTGCAGTTGCAAACTGTAGTCTGGCTTTTTGGAGCAGTGGCTTAATGGCGGTTTTGGAGCAGTGGCTTCTTCCTTGCTGTGAGCGGCCTTTCAGGTTGTGTCGACATAGGACTCGTTTTACTGTGGATATAGATACTTTTGTACCGTTTCCTCCAGCAGCTTCACAAGGTCCTTTGCTGTTGTTCTGGGATTGATTTGCACTTTTCACACCAAAGCACATTAATCTCCTTCCTGAGCAGTATGATGGCTGAGTGGTCCCATGGTGTTTATACTTGCGTACTATTGTTTGTGCAGAGGAATGTGGTACCTTCAGGCGTTTGGAAATTGCTCCCAACGATGAACCAGACTTGCTGCGGTCCACCATTTGTTTCTGAGGTCTTGGCTGATTTCTTTTAATTTTCCCATGATGTCAAGCAAAGAGGCACTAAGTTTGAAGGTAGGCCTTGAAATACATCCAAATGTACACCTCCAATTGACTCAAATGATGTGAATTAGTCTATCAGAAACTTCTAAAGCCATGACATCATTTTCTGACATTTCCAAGCTGTTTAAAAGCACAGACAACTTAGTGTATGTAAACTTCTGACCCACTGGAATTGTGATACAGTGAAATATAAGTGAAATAATCTGCCTTAAACAATTGTTGGAAAAATTACTTGTGTCATGCATCCAGTGGCGGTTCTAGACCAATTCAACTGGGGGGGGGCAGTTGTACTGTTAGAGGGGCCAGTTACATTAGACGTTATTGTTGTCATCATTTCTTCACTGCATTGCAGGCAAAAGACCATGTTCATAATCATCATCATTGCCACTGACTAATAACAGATAACTACTTGTTGCTATGTAAAAATTAATACATAACTCACATTTAAGGGGCCACAATGGGGTCCCCCCCCACCACCACTGCATGCATCCTAACAGACTTGCAAAACTATAGATTGTTAACAATACATTTGTGGAGTGGTTGGAAAATTAATTAATGACTCCAACCTAACTGTATTTAAACTTCCAACTTCAACACGACATATGGAGCTTACAAATATGGCCTAGCTTCTAGTGACAGACACAGAACCAACAAACCCTAGATTTAGACAGCATACCCAGAGGGAATATCATTTGCATAAAACAGATATAGGTCTACTGTACCAGCATCTCAAGTGTTGCCAGTTTAGCCGAAGGCTCATAAAACAGCTCATGTTACAATCCCGACAGAAGACATGAACATGACATCAGGAGTGCTTGGAACATCAGGGCCATGGCTCTAGATCTGGTCTGACAAGCCAAACCTGAACATGGGCTTTAGAAGAGAATAGGAACCCATTTAACACAATGACTACCAAACAGGTAGACAGAACTGTTCAGTGGCATTCCACTGAGGTCTCTGACAATTTTCACAAGACCTTTCATGCATGCCTTTTAACCAAACACTCCAGCTCAGTTAAGGACATATCAGGTATGTAGTTGTTGTCTGTATAGCCTTCTGATAAGAGATTTAAACAAATATAAAAGCTTTTCTCGATAGATAAAATTAGATATAAATATGCATACATCACTACCCGTGTCTGTCCTTGTCACACAATCAAATCTACATTAGATTATATATTAAAGTGCTGTACAGAAACCCAGCCTAAACCCCCAAACAGCAAGCAATGCAGGTGTAGAAGCACAGTGGCTAGGAAAAACTCCCTAGAAAGGCCAAAACCTAGGAAGAAACCTAGAGAGGAACCAGGCTATGAGGAGTGGCCAGTCCTCTTCTGGCTGTGCAGGGTGGAGAGTAAGAGTAAGTAAAATGAGAGTAAGTAAAATATAGGCACCTGTTGGACCTTAGAAAGGGTAACGTTGTGTGTGCAGTGGAAACTACACTTAATTCATAACACTGTAGGTAAAATATAGTTCACAGTGTAGTCTACATACTACAATGTAGGCTACATCTCTATTGCAGTTCAATGTGTTGACAGCAAGTGTATGTGTATAACCATGTAACCATGTGTATGTGACAAATAAAATTTGATTTGATTTTATTTTATTTGAAGTGGTAGCCCCCTGGTCAGCTATCAAATCCCATGACAAGGCCTATGAAAATTGCCCACATAAAATGTAATTCTGCGAAATTAACCTAAATGAGATTTTTTTTTAAATAAAAAAAACTTTTCTTGAAGTCCATTTTACCTTGGTGTTGACACTCAGCCTCTGTAGAGAGAGGTTTCCGTTCTCTGCCGGTTTAGGGGTCGTCTCTCTCGAGGTCCCATTGCTTTTCGCTGCTTCCCCTGGTAACGGGATCCCCTCCGTGACATACTCTTTACGGCACTTTAAACTGTGCTTATTTAGTACCTCTGCCGTTTTAGCGTCTACCACGATCAGCTCGAGGCTGCCCACTGTGGCTCGTATCCGGGCAACGACCTGCTGGTGGCTCTCGCTCTCCACGCTGTCCCCGTTAACGAACGTCAGTAGGTCCCCGGCGAAGAGACCGGCGGCGGCGGCGGGAGAGTCTGGTTCTACGAGTCGGATAAACTGTCCAGTTTTCCCTTTCTCACCGTGCAGATGAAAGCCGTAGCCATTCGACCCCTTTCCTAAAACACAAAGTCTAGGCCGGAGATTTGACATAATGTTGCCGCTGATCAAATAGTCCCACAGACACAGTCACAACAAAGAAATGAAAAGTGGACAACAAACAAGCGAAAATAAATTAGACAGACTAATTCGCACGCGTGTCACTATGACAATTTACTTTCTGTTAGCTGAAACCTTTCACTTGTGCTTCGGGTAAGGTCCTCACAGAAACGTTGAAATCAAGTAACTGTGCTTGAACTGCACTTGCAAGACCCACAAAATAAGTATTGCATGTGTGTTCAAATCAACTGGGCTAAGTTTTTAAAGTTGACGGTGACGGGTGACGCGTGACGCGTTCTGGTCTGACAGGTGACAAGACCAATCAGTAATCTCCTTTAGGAAAACGCTGTTTTATACGAATGTAAGTTTAAAAATAAATGCCTGAAACTAGAACCAGGGTTCCCCAAATTTTCTGAGCCAAAAATCTGTTCCAAAGTATTCTCACGCATTTTTATTTTTATTTTTTATTTTATTTATTTAACCTTTATTTAACCAGGTAGGCAAGTTGAGAACAAGTTCTCATTTACAATTGCGACCTGGCCAAGATAAAGCAAAGCAGTTCGACACATACAACGACACAGAGTTACACATGGAGTAAAACAAACATACAGTCAATAATACAGTATAAACAAGTCTATATACGATGTGAGCAAATGAGGTGAGATAAGGGAGGTAAAGGCAAAAAAAGGCCATGGTGGCAAAGTAAATACAATATAGCAAGTAAAACACTGGAATGGTAGATTTGCAATAGAAGAATGTCGGCAGACTCAGTAGCCTCGGTTTTTCGGATGACTGCCTTGCCTGGTTCACCAATTACTTTGCAGACAGAGTTCAGTGTGTCAAATCGGAGGGCATGTTGTCCGGTCCTCTGGCAGTCTCTATGGGGGTGCCACAGGGTTCAATTCTCGGGCCGACTCTTTTCTCTGTATATATCAATGATGTTGCTCTTGCTGCGGGCGATTCCCTGATCCACCTCTACGCAGACGACACCATTGTATACACTTTCGGCACGTCATTGGACACTGTGCTATCTAACTTCCAATCGAGCTTCAATGCCATACAACACCCCTTCCGTGGCCTCCAACTGCTCTTAAACGCTAGTAAAACCAAATGCATGCTTTTCAACCGATCGCTGCCTGCACCCGCATGCCCCGACTAGCATCACCACACTGGATGGTTCCGACCTTGAATATGTGGACACCTATAAGTACCTAGGTGTCTGGCTAGACTGCAAACTCTCCTTCCAGACCCATATCAAACATCTCCAATCGAAAATCAAATCAAGAATCGGCTTTCTATTCCGCAACAAAGCCTCCTTCACTCACGCTGCCAAGCTTACCCTAGTAAAACTGACTATCCTACTGATCCTCGACTTCGGCGACGTCATCTACAAAATTGCTTCCAACACTCTACTCAGGAAACTGGATGCAGTTTATCACAGTGCCATCCGTTTTGTCACTAAAGCACCTTATACTACCCACCGCTGCGACTTGTATGCTCTAGTCGGCTGGCCCTCGCTACATATTCGTCGCCAGACCCACTGGCTTCAGGTCATCTACAAGGCCATGCTAGGCAAAGCTCCGCCTTATCTCAGCTCACTGGTCACGATGGCAACACCCATCCGTAGCACGCGCTCCAGCAGGTGTATCTCATTGATCATCCCTAAAGCCAACACCTCATTCGGCCGCCTTTCGTTTCAGTACTCTGCTGCCTGTGACTGGAACGAATTGCAAAAATCGCTGAAGTTGGAGACTTTTATCTCCCTCACCAACTTCAAACATCAGCTAGCTGAGCAGCTAACCGATCGCTGCAGCTGTACATAATCTATTGGTAAATAGCACACCCATTTTCACCTACCTCATCCCCACAGTTTTTATTTATTTACTTTTCTGCTCTTTTGCACACCAATATCTCTACCTGTACATGATCATCTGATCATTTATCACTCCAGTGTTAATCTGCAATATTGTAATTATTCGCCTACCTCCTCATGCCTTTTGCACACATTGTATATAGACTCCCCTTTTTTTTTCTCTGTGTTATTGACTTGTTAATTGTTTACTCCATGTAACTCTGTGTTGTCTGTTCACACTGCTATGCTTTATCTTGGCCAGGTCGCAGTTGCAAATGAGAACCTGTTCTCAACTAGCCTACCTGGTTAAATAAAGGTGAAATAAATAAAATATATATATATTTTTTTTAAGTAGAAATAAAAATAATGGGGTGCAAAGGAGCAAAATTAATTAATTAAATACAGTAGGGAAAGAGGTAGTTGTTTGGGCTAAATTATAGGTGGGCTATGTACAGGTGCAGTAATCTGTGAGCTGCTCTGACAGTTGGTGCTTAAAGCTAGTGAGGGAGATAAGTGTTTCCAGTTTCAGAGATTTTTGTAGTTCGTTCCAGTCATTGGCAGCAAAGAACTGGAAGGAGAGGCGGCCAAAGAAATAATTGGTTTTGGGGGTGACTAGAGAGATATACCTGCTGGAGCGTGTGCTACTGGTGGGAGATGCTATGGTGACCAGCGAGCTGAGATAAGGGGGGACTTTACCTAGCAGGGTCTTGTAGATGACATGGAGCCAGTGGGTTTGGCGACGAGTATGAAGCATGAGCCAGCCAACAAGAGCGTACAGGTCGCAATGGTGGGTAGTATATGGGGCTTTGGTGACAAAACGGATTGCACTGTGATAGACTGCATCCAATTTGTTGAGTAGGGTATTGGAGGCTATTTTGTAAATGACATCGCCAAAGTTAAGGATTGGTAGGATGGTCAGTTTTACAAGGGTATGTTTGGCAGCATGAGTGAAGGATGCTTTGTTGCGAAATAGGAAGCCAATTCTAGATTTAACTTTGGATTGGAGATGTTTGATATTGGTCTGGAAGGAGAGTTTACAGTCTAACCAGACACCTAAGTATTTGTAGTTGTCCACGTATTCTAAGTCAGAGCCGTCCAGAGTAGTGATGTTGGACAGGCAGGCAGGTGCAGGTAGAGATCGGTTGAAGCGCATGCATTTAGTTTTACTTGTATTTAAGAGCAATTGGAGGCCACAGAAGGAGAGTTGTATGGCATTGAAGCTTGCCTGGAGGGTTGTTAACACAGTGTCCAAAGAAGGGCCAGAAGTATACAGAATGGTGTCATCTGCGTAGAGGTGGATCAGAGACTCACCAGCAGCAAGAGCGACCTCATTGATGTATACAGAGAAGAGAGTCAGTCCAAGAATTGAACCCTGTGGCACCCCCATAGAGACTGCCAGAGGTCCGGACAGCAGACCCTCCGATTTGACACACTGAACTCTATCAGAGAAGTAGTTGGTGAACCAGGCGTGGCAATCATTTGAGAAACCAAGGCTGTCGAGTCTGCCGATGAGGATGTGGTGATTGACAGAGTCGAAAGCCTTGGCCAGATCAATAAATACGGCTGCACAGTAATGTTTCTTATCGATGGCGGTTAAAATATCGCATTATAGAGACACACACTGAGTATAAAAACAATTAAGAGCACCTGCTCTTCCCATGACATATACTGACCAGGTGAAAGCTAAGATCCCTTATTGAGGGGAGGACACAAGTTAAAGAAGGATTTTTAAGCCTTGAGACATGGATTGTGTATGTGTGCCAATCAGAGAGTGATTGAGCAAGACAACATATTTGAGTGCCTTTGAATGGGGTATGATAGTAAGTGCCATGCACTCTGGTTTGTGTCAAGAACTGCAAAGCTGCTGGGATTTTCACACTCAACAATTTCTCATGTGTATAAAGAATGGTCCAAATTTAACTAGGCAATTCAGTTAGGAACAAATTCTTATTTACAATGACAGCTTACCCCGGCCAACGCTGGGCCAAATGTATGCTGCCCTATGGGACTCCCAATCATTTCCATTTTAGTCATTTAGCAGGTGGGATTATTTAAGATACTCTTTGACGAGGTAGGCTCTCGCCAAGAGACCAGAGGTGGCAGAACGGAGTGCTCGGGTTGGAGTGTAGGGTTTGAGCATAGCCTGAAGAAAGGGAGGGGCCGTTCCACTTGCTGCTCTGTAGGGAAGTACCATGGAAGCCAGTGGAGTGTGCGGAGGAGCGGAGAGACATGGGAGAACTTGGAAAGGTTGAAGACAAGGCGGGCTGCAAAATTCTGGATAAGTTGCAGGGGTTTGATGGTACAAGCGGGGAGCCCAGCCAACAGCAAGTTGCAGTAGTCCAGACAGGAGATGGCAAGTGCCTGGATTAGGACTTGAGCAGCTTCCTGTGTGAGGTAGGGTTGTACTCTGCGGATATTGTGGCTCATGAACCTACAGGAGCGAGTCATTGCTTTCATGTTTGCAGAGAACGACAGGGTCATGCCATGGTTCTTTGCACTCTGCACTCTGCGTGGTCCTTTCTGTAGCTCAGTTGGTAGAGCATGGCGCTTGTAACGCCAGGGTAGTGGGTTCGATCCCCGGGACCACCCATACGTAGAATGTATGCACACATGACTGTAAGTGGCTTTGGATAAAAGCGTCTGCTAAATGGCATATATTTATTTATATATTTAGGGGGACACCGTGGAGTTGTCAACAGTACCCGATGCAGACACAGATCGGAGCGGCCTGCCAGGTAGGATGCAATCCAAAGTGTGCAGAACCTGAGATGCCCGGCCCTGAGAGGGTGGAGAGGAGGATCTGATGGCTCACAGTGTCAAAGTCAGCAGATAGATCTAGGAGGATGAAAACAGAGGAGTGTGTCAGCTTTGGCAGTGCAGAGAGACTCCATGACAGAGAAGAACCGTCTCGCTTGAGTGACTCGTCCTGAAGCCTGACTGGTTAGGGTCAAGAAGATCTTTCTGAGAGAGATAGCTAGAGAGTTGGTCAGAGACAGCACGCTCAAGTGTTTTGTAAAGAAAAGAAGGGATACTGGTCTGTAGAGTTGTTGGTTTCTTGAGGAGGGGAGCGACTCTGGCCATTTTGAAGTCAGAGGGGACTGTGGTCAGAGATGAGTTGATGAGGGAAAGGAGGTCTTCAGAGATGGTCTGGGGAAGGGAGGTAGTGATGGGGTAGAGTGGGCAGGTTGTCGGGCGGCTGGACCTCACTAATTGCAGGATTTCATCTGGAGAAAGAGGGGAGAAAGAGGTCAAGGCGTAGGGTAGTTTTGAGAGTGTGACCAGTAGACTCAATAGGTTGAGTGAATGAGGAGTGGATGTCGTCAACCTTCTTTTCAAAGTGGATGGAGGAGAAGGTAGTAGAGTTTCATCCAAACTGATGAAATTTAGAATGATAGAAAGTGGCTTTAGCATAAACCCGCCTATTTCTACAATTTTTCTTAAAAATCCGATTTTAAACCTAACCCTACCTTATCCACACTGCTAAACTTATGCCAAACCATAACCTTAAAATTAAAACCAAAAATCACATTTTTCCGATATTGCTAATTTTGACTTTGTGGCTGAGGTAATTAGTGAAAACCCTTGTTAACTTCAAAAAGTGTCTCTCTTTCCATTTCCACTCAAAACCGGAACATCATGGGGAGGCTAACACTGTCACTGAGTTTATCAGACAGCCAATGGGCTGCCTTTAAATTCCTCTATGAACAAAAGATGTCACCTAGGCTATTACTTGTCAAGTAGATTATGGGCTTGCAGACATTTTTTGGTACCTTTCCTGAGATCTGTGTCTTGACACAATCCTGTCTCGGCGCTCTACAGACAATTCCTTCGACTTCATGGCTTGGTTTTTGCGCTGACATGCAATGTCAACTGTTGGACCTTATATAGACAGGTGTGTGCCTCTCCAAATCCTGTCCAATCAATTAAATTTACCACAGGTGGACTCCAATCAAGTTGAAGAAACATCTCAAGGATGATCAATGGAAACAGGATGTACCTGAACCCAATTTTGAGTCTCATAGCAAAGGGTCTGAATACTTATGTAAATAAGGTATTTCTGTTTTTATTTTTAATACATTTGCAAACATTTCTAAAAACCTGCTTTTGCATTGTCATTGTGTGGTATTGTGTGTAGATTGCTGAGGAATTTGTTTTATTTAATCCATTTAAGAATAAGGCTGTAACATAACAAAATGTGGAAAAAGTGAAGGGGTCTGAATACTTTCTGAAGGCACTGTAGATCAGTCAAGGTTATTTGTATTGTAACAAATTGTGGTACACGTGTTGCAAACCCTATCAAGACAACATATGCAAGAACATTCATATCGACTTCACGGTGGCATTATAAAGGGCATGTTTATACCTCAAGATCTGTTTGACTTAGAGTGCTGAAATTTGGCATACATGGTCTAGACTTAAAGTCTAGCTAACCCACACAATATCTCAGACACCACAAGACTGGGTGAATGATGCATCTTGCCATGAAATTCCATCATCTACAAAATTACACAGATGGGCCCAAGGGAGGGGGGAGTCATAGTAATCAACTGTATGTACATTAGTCACACGCGATATCTCAGACTCCACTGGCTCGATTTTGATGAAACTTAGGTGAATAATACATCTTGACATAGAGATCTGTAATTTACAAAATTACACTGATTGGCCCAAGGGGGTGCTGCATCATTTGTGTGGGACGACATGTTTGCTGTTGCTTTGTTATAATTAATTTAATAGGATCTCTATGATATAGACACTGTCATCGATAGGCTATGGCTATTTATGTGAATGCAAAGCTTCTTCATGATTCCTCATCCATAGACTTAATCCAAACTGATAACACGTTTTTTGTTCCTGAAAGAATAAAAACAAATCTCATGAAAATAGGTCAACTATAAAACCCTTCTAAGTTCAATGTAGCACACAATTGTGAATATAAGAACATTACATTCATTGTTTTACATTTGACCATGATGCCTTCAGCCCTTCAGGGAATAACAGAACATAAATTAAAAGACACTGCCCTCTGGCGGTGTGTACCAACTTTGAGCGCTCCCTCTCTCTCTCAATCTCTCTCTCTCACACACACACACACAAAAACACACACACAATATTCCCAGTGAAGTGAGACAAATACAAAACATTTTAGAAAATATAATTTTCATGCAGCATACATCAAATACTACATTTGGCATTCTCACAAGAAACTACTGACCAGGTAAATAACATATTGTAATATTCTGAATAAAATACTCAAGTTCATATTAAAATTGACAACCTGAAATAACTTCAGCAGCATAATATTATGAAATTGTATTATTATATATCTGAAAGCAGGTGTGAGTTATTTGCATGGAAGCATTTGTGTTGGTTGATTAACACATCATATGCCTTTGAATGCTGTATTTAAACCCATTAGTTTTTGTGTTCCAGGCAGCTGCTCACAGGAAGTGAATGTTGTCTGGAAGCATGGTGGGTCCCAGGTTGTGCCGGAACGTGTTATGGCTTTGATTGGTGAGAGCACATTGCTAATTGAGTTTGGTCAAGCTGAAATTGAGCTCTTGAAAAAATAGACGCCTACCTCCTGGGCTCTATCACTTCCTGGGACCCTTTTTGTTTTGTTTGGTTTGTATATCTGTGGTTGTAACTAGCATGGGTTTTAAAGTTAAAAGTAAAAGAGCATGCTACGAAGTATGGAAAATAATTATGGAATTGAAGTAAGAATTTTAACGGAGAACATGCTTAAACGTTGATCGCAATTTATGTGGAGAAAACCATGCCATAGAAAATAAATGTTTGAAAACATTATTTTGTTGTCTGCCTCTGCTTCACTCTGCCTGCTCAACCCAGACTTAGAACCCAACACTTTCCACCTTGTGACACATGCATGGCACTGCATTTTAATGATAACACAGTATCATGGGTCCTAGGGGAAATGTGTTAATCTTGAGACAGCTCTTCCTTGTAAAAGGGGGAAAATATTTCTATGGCATTTCTGTATTTGTGTAAAAGATAAATACAAAAACCTCAAAGCCAATTCTCCCACACTCATCCGAAGCTGATTAGTTGATTTACTTCCCTCCCTGTAAGTTCCTTGCTGTGTACTACTTAGATGGCACCTCTTCACTCCCCTTGATTGTACCTGGCAGAGCTGATGCTGATTGGGGGAGTATAGAGTCAGAGGGAGAGAAAGAGGTATCTGCATCAGAAGTAGCTACAGCAACCAGACTTTTCCTTCTGAGACTCAATGTACTCATGAATCTGGAACTTGGGTTCGTTGGGCTGCTGGCCATGTACTGCCCTGTGCTTCAGCTCCCTGCAGAGGGGAAATAAAGATGGATGGATGGATGGATGGATGGATGGATGGATGGATGGATGGATGGATGGATGGATGGATGGATGGAGGAAGGGATGACAGGATGAGCACAAAAAAAGTGAGGAAGACATTTTGTTTATTATAATAATTCCATGACACCAGTGTGGGTGTTGTCACTTACTTTGCTACTGCAATGAAAGCCAGATCAACGTTCACCCCAGTCTTGGCACTTGTCTCCATGAAAGGAACAGAATACTCCTTGGAGAGGAAAACAGATCTATTACATTCAACTTGGGTAAGGATTGGATTGTCAATTTAGAATACTGTGTGCTTAATCCTAAATTGAAATTAGGATCTACATATTGGCGTAACTGTAAATGTTGCACATATCTGTTCTTGGCATCAATGCATGATTTACTTCACAGGTGACCATGCTGCTCACCCTGGCCAGCTTCTCTCCTTCGTCTCTCCTGATCACTCTTTCACTGGCCATGTCTGCCTGTAGGGGGAAAAGAGATTCACACCATTGGAGAAGAGAAAGGCCAGAATATCCAAATAGGCCAAATATCTCAGTGTCAACAGAGTAAAACACAATGCACTTGCATTATCTGAACGTCTCATTTCTGTTGAATAACTGGAAAGAATAACCAGCTTGAGTGAGTCAGAGAGTGTGTCCAATTATTTGTGTGTGGTGTTATGTGAGGTAGGGCGAACAGCATACTTCTCCTTTTCTTCCACTACGAAAAGCTTTTCAGGCCTATCCATTCCTTCCATTCCTCTCACCTTGTTGCCCAGCAACATGATGACTACATCCCTCTGTGCATACTCATGAATCTCTGTAAGCCACGCCTACAGAGGGAGAAACAGCCAATCAGAGGACAAGAAGGGAGGTTGCGGGAACACAGCTAATGCTGAGTTCGTAACAAGTGGGAAACCCGAACGATACTACAGTACCTGTAAACTGGGAGCAACGAGTATTGCTTTAGGGTCGAGTTCGTGGCCAACTACATTGCAGACGCATGCCAGATCTTACCACGCCCGGATAGGTATAGTGCATTCGGAAAGTATTCAGATTCATTGACTTTTTCAACATTTTATTACATTACACCCTTTTCTAAAATGGATTAAATAACCGTTTTTCCTCATCAATCTACACACAATACCACATAATGCAAAAACATATTTTTTGAAATATTTTCTAATGTATTAAAAATTAAAAACAGAAATACCTTATTTACAGAATTATTCAGACTCTGCTATGAGACTCAAATTGACCTCAGGTGCATCCTGTTTCCAATGATCATCCTTGAGATGTTTCTACAACTTGATTGGAGTCCACCTGTGGTAAATTCAATCGATTGGACATGATTTGGAGAGGCACACACCTGTCTATATAAGGTCCCACTGTTGACAGTGCATGTCAGAGCAAAAACAAAGCCATGAGGTCAAAGGAATTGCCTGTAGAGCGCCGAGACAGGATTGTGTCTAGGCACAAATCTAGGGAGTAGTAACAAAACATTTCTGCGGCATCGAAAGTTCCAAAGAACACTGTGGCCTCAATCATTCTTAAATGGAAAAAGTTTGGAATAACCAAGGCTCTTCCTAGAGCTGGCTGCCCGGCCAAACTGAGCAATCGGGGGAGAAGGGCCTTGGTCAGGATGTTGACAGAGCTCCAGAGTTCCTCTGTGGAGATGGGAGAACCTTCCAGAAGGACAACCACCTGTAGCACTCCACCAATCAGGGCTTTATGGTAGAGTGGCTGGACGGAATCCACTCCTTAGTAAAAGGCACATCACAGCCTGCTTGGAGTTTGCCAAAAGGCACCTAAAGTGGCAGGGACTTCGAGACTAGTCAGGATCGAGGGAAAGATGAATGGAGCAAAGTTCAGGGAGATCCTTGATGAAAACCTGCTCCAGAGCACTCAGGACCTCAGACTGGGGCAAATCTTCACCTTCCAACAGGACAACGACCCTAAGCACACAGACAAGACAACGCAGGAGTGGCTTCGGGACAAGTCTCTGAATGTCCTTGAGCAGCCCAGCCTGAGCACAGACTTGATCGAACATCTCTGGAGAGACCTAAAAATAGCTGTGCAGCGATGCTCCCCATGCAACCTGACAGAGCTTGAGAGGATCTGCAGAGAGGAATGGGAGAAACTCTCCAAATACAGGTGTACCAAGCTTGTAGCGTCCTACCCAAGAAGACTCAAGGCTGTAATCGCTGCCAAAGGTGCTTCAACAAAGTACAGAGTAAAGGTTCTGAATACTTATGTAAATTTGATAGTTAAGTTGTTTTTTTTAAATTGCAAACATTTCTAAAAACCTGTTTTTGCATTGTCATTATGGGCTATTGTGTGTAGATTGATGAGGGGCAGAATTTTTTTGTTGAATAAATCTTATAAGGCTTTAACGTAACAAAATATGACTACCTTCCAAACGCACTGTATTTAACATATCAGCTAACAACATCATATGATACAGTAATCTAGTGCCCAACTGCACAATCAATGACGTGGAACACAACTTTTGGTTGATGCAATGTAGTCGAGCAGGTACTCTGCCATTTAGTTTTCACATGCACATACACACACCATGCATACACACACACACACATCATTGTTCATGTCAACACTTTATGGTATCAGTTTACATTTCAGGCAATATCCTCCTCATAATTGGTATGATTAGTCATTTGTCAACATTACAACTCTCACTGGACATCTTTATAATATTACAATTCTGCAGGGCATCACCAGTTAAAGAGATTATAATGGCAGAGGTGTCCTTCAGAGACCAAGACTCACCCGTATGTTGTCAAAGGAGGATTTGCTGGTGATGTCATATAAAAGGAGTAGGGCTATGAGAAAGAAAGACAAAACATGAAATGTAGCCCTATGAATAATAGATGAATGTATATGATATAAATAACTAAAGTTATAATCAGGTATCTCCTTATGGCTGAGATCCAGAGCCAGATTGTTGGCTTGACAAGACTGTTTTACTGTAGGTGTCCCTGTAGAAGGTGTAACAGGTTTGTTGTGATATCCACATTTCAATTAACAGGTGTGCCTTGTTAAAGGTTAATTTGTGGAATTTCTTTCCTTCTTAATGCGTTTCAGCCAATCAGTTGTGTTGTGACATGGTAGAGGTGGTATACAGAAGATAACCTATTTGGTAAAAGACTAAGTCCATATAATGGCAAGAACAGCTCAAATAAGCAAAGAGTACGGACAGTTCATCATTACTTTAAGACATGAAGGTCAGTCAATCCGGAAAATTTCAAGAACTTGAATGTTTCTTCAAGTGCAGTCGTCAAAAAGGATCAACCGCTATGAAACCGACTCTCATGAGGACCGCCACAAGAAAGGAAGACCCAGAGTTACCTCTGCTGCAGAAGATAAATTCATTATATATTTTTTACATTTTACCTTTATTTAACTAGGCCAGTCAGTTAAGAACAAATTATTTTTTTCAATGACGGCCTAGGAACAGTGGGTTAACTGCCTTGGTTAACTCATGGTCGAAATGCTGCAAAGAAACCAATTCTAAAAGACACCAATAAGAAGAAGAGACTTGCTTGGGCCAGGAAACATGAGCAATGGACATTAGATTGGTGGAAATCTGTCCTTTGGTCTGATGAGTCCAAATTTGAGATTTTTGGTTCCAACCGCAGTGTCTTTGTGAGATGCAGCGTAGGTGAAAGGATGATCTCCACATGTGTGGTTCCCCCGTGAAGCATGGCGGAGGAGGTGTGATGGTGTGGGGGTGCTTTGCTGGTGAAACTGTGATGATTTATTTAGAATTCAAGGCACACTTAACCAGCATGTCTACCACAGCATTCTGCAGCGATATGCCATCCCATCTGGTTTGCGCTTAGTGGGACTATCATTTGTTTTTCAACAGGACAATGACCCAACACACCTCCAATCTGTGTAAGGAGTATTTGACCAAGAAGAAGAGTGATGGAGTGCTGCATGAAATGACCTGGCCTCCACAATCACAGACCTCAACCCAATTGTGATGGTTTGGGATGAGTTGGACCGCTGAGTGAAGGAAAAGCAGCCAACAAGTGCTCAGAATAATTTGTGGGAACTCCTTCAAGACTGTTGGAAAAGCATTCCAGGTGAAGCTGGTTGAGAGAATGCCAAGAGTGTGCAAAGCTGTCATCAAGGCAAAGGTGGCTACTTTGAAAAATATATTATGATTGGTTTAACACTTTTTTGGTTACTACATGATTCTATATGTGTTATTTCATAGTTTTGATGTCTTCACCATTATTCTACAATGTCAAAAATAGTTTTCAAAACATGGAAAACCTTGAATGAGTAGGCGTGTTCAAACTTTTGATTGGTACTGTATGTGTACCACAGGAGGCTCCTGAGGGGAAGGACGGCTCATGATAATGGCTGGAATGGAGCGAATGGAATCAAATGGAGGGAAATGCATCAAACATGTGGAAACCATGTGTTTGATATATTTGTTACCATTCCACTTATTCCGCTCCAGGCATTATCACGGACCCGTCCTCCCCAATTAAGGCACCACCAACCTCCTGTGGTATGTACGGTACTTGTTAGATATTAGGAGCATCCTGGGATGTGCTTTTTATGTTATTGCTGTAAGTCGTTAGCATGATTTAATTGTAAGGGTCACATTAACTCCATGCTAATTCACAGTGATTTCCATGCTAACACACAAATCCCAAATCTACAGCCATCAACATACTGTTGTCCTGCACATCTAATGTGCTTTCTTTTGTCTACCGTCAGAATAAACACCAACTGGGACCACTAGCTGGACAGTCCTTTCTTTAAAAACACAACGCAAGAGAGTTAAGAAGTACGGTATGATCACATCTGTTATGTAGGTATGTGTCAAGACTGTTTAAAAAATATATATATTTTACCTTTATTTTACTAGGCAAGTCAGTTAAGAACAAATTCTTATTTTCAATGACGGCCTAGGAACAGTGGGTTAACTGCCTGTTCAGGGGCAGAACGACAGATTTGTACCTTGTCAGCTCGGGGATTTGAACTTGCAACCTTAAGGTTACTAGTCCAACGCTCTAACCACTAGGCTACCCTGCCGTTTTACTGCGCCTTCCTGTAGTTCACTCTTCGAAAAAAGGGTTCCAAAAGGGTTCTTCGGCTGTCCCCATAGGATATCCCTTTTTGGTTCCAGGTAGAACCCTTTTTGGTTCCATGTAGAAGCCTCTGTAGAAAGGGTTCTACCTGCAACCAAAAAAAGGTTCTTCAAAGGGTTCTCCTATGGGGACAGCCAAAGAATCCTGTAAGAATCCTCTAGATAGCACCTTTTCTTCTAAGAGTGTAGGCATGTGTGAAGACTGTTTTACCATGGAATAGGCATGTGTGAAGACTGTTTTACCATGGAATAGGCATGTGTCAAGACTGTTTTACCATGGAATAGGCATGTGTCAAGACTGTTTTACCATGGAATAGGCATGTGTCAAGACTGTTTTACCATGGAATAGGCATGTGTCAAGACTGTTTTACCATGGAATAGGCATGTGTCAAGACTGTTTTACCATGGAATAGGCATGTGTCAAGACTGTTTTACCATGGAATAGGCATGTGTCAAGACTGTTTTACCATGGAATAGGCATGTGTCAAGACTGTTTTACCATGGAATAGGCATGTGTCAAGACTGTTTTACCATGGAATAGGCATGTGTCAAGACTGTTTTACCATGGAATAGGCATCCAAGACTGTTTTACCATGGAATAGGCATGTGTCAAGACTGTTTTACCATGGAATAGGCATGTTTTTTACCATGGAATAGTCATGTGTCAAGACTGTTTTACCATGGAATAGGCATGTGTCAAGACTGTTTTACCATGGAATAGGCATGTGTCAAGACTGTTTTACCATGGAATAGGCATGTGTCAAGACTGTTTTACCATGGAATAGGCATGTGTCAAGACTGTTTTACCATGGAATAGGCATGTGTCAAGACTGTTTTACCATGGAATAGGCATGTGTCAAGACTGTTTTACCATGGAATAGGCATGTGTCAAGACTGTTTTACCATGGGCGTCCCTGTAATAGGCATGTGTCAAGACTGTTTTACCATGGGCGTCCCTGTAATAGGCATGTGTCAAGACTGTTTTACCATGGGCGTCCCTGTAATAGGCATGTGTCAAGACTGTTTTACCATGGGCGTCCCTGTAATAGGCATGTGTCAAGACTGTTTTACCATGGGCGTCCCTGTAATAGGCATGTGTCAAGACTGTTTTACCATGGGCGTCCCTGTAATAGGCATGTGTCAAGACTGTTTTACCATGGGCGTCCCTGTAATAGGCATGTGTCACACTCCTGAACCGCTCCTGGCCTGCAGTGTCCCATATCTGACATGAAGAGGAAAGAATACACCATATTAAAATAAATCCCCCTTTCTGTGCAACAAAAAATATTTGAACAGGGATTCATTCAGATTGACTTACCTGTAGTTTTACCTTCACGTTGTCTACAGTCACCACCTTGTTCTGAGGAGATGAGATAAGAGGGGCGATTGATTGATTACATTCACTCACACACTCACTCTCTCTCACACATTCCCTCACTCACTCTCTCACTCACTCTCTCAATCACTCTCTCAATCACTCTCTCACTCACCGTGAAGCAGATGCCAACAGTAGCAGAGAAGGATCCAGGGATGAACTTGCCCTGGTCAAACTGGACCAGAAGAGACGTCTTACCCACTCCACTATCCCCCACCAGGATAGTCTGCCAACAACACACATAACAAGACAATAATCTGCATGTGTGTGTGTATTTGTGTGTGCAAACATGAGTGAGAACATATGTGCATGTATCTATATGTGCATCAATGAGTGCAACAGTGCCCATTCATATCATGTTTGTGTGTGTGTCAGCCTGTGCATGACTGTATGTATGTGCAGCATGTGGATATGTTTACACAGCACAGAGTCTCTCCTATCTTCCTACAAGGGTGAGAAGATTACCTTGGAAAACTGAGATCAATAGATTGTTGACTCACAAACTGAACGGGCTTAGGTGAATCAATGATCTCTTCCTGCAGACACAGCTAAGTATCTTACTCAACACAGACACACAGGATTATAGACTGTAACTGAGTGTAGAAGCATTGAAGTAGATTCAGAAAGCTCTGACTCAACTTTGAGAGAGTGTCTTTGAACTCGGCTTCCATGGGATTTAAGACGCACACAGACAGACTGACACACAGACAGAAATGTAGAAATTAAATGTAAAGCTGTGAGGAAAATTAGTCTTTTTAAAATGTATTTTGACAGACGGCTCTATGATATAAGGAAATTGGGACGGGAGATGCGAATAGAAATATAACAATACTGGGATTGGCTATTTGAGCTGCAATTTCAAATTGGTTCTTAGGGTTATTTCAGCTTGGCTATTAACAAATGAAATTATTATTAAGCTCTGGGTAGTACAGTGAATGTATTCTGGTAACATCTATATATGTAATAAAACTGCATGTATGCAGTATGTAAAATGTATACAGCGGATAAATGATAAATACCATTATGAGGACTTTAAATTAAGTATACTCATCGGGCTCCCGAGAGGCGCAGGGGTCTAAGGCACTGCATCTCAGTGCAAGAGGTGTCACTACAGTCCTTGGTTTGAATCCAGGCTGTATCACATCTGGCTGTGATTGGGAGTCCCATAGGGTGGTTTACAATTGGCAGATTAGAAGTCTAACACACTCATTCACAATTATAGGTGCATGGTATATCTGTATCATCTATCTGATAGTGGCTTTCAACTGGTGTGCCTTGAGGAACTCTCAGGTGTGACGTAAAACTTTCCATAATCATTATTATTTTATTGAACAATCACTTATAAACGTGCCCTGTGGAAAGCAATGGAATTTTGACTTGGGAGCACCAGTTCCGCTCAGATAATACATTGTTTCAAGTCTAGTGCACTAAGGCTGTTGTTACATTTGTATAATTTGAGGGGTGCACATCACCAGCAAAGTAGTTTGTATAATTTGAGGGGTGCACATCACCAGCAAAGTAGTTTGTATAATTTTACTTTGCCTGTACAAACCATTAGCTTAGGCAAGTCTGATAAGGCTTGTACCACAGCCTCTGCCATAGAAACAAACAGAGCATGGCTTTGTGTCCGTGTTTGCACCTTTATGCAGAAAACTACTCGTCTCTGGCCCAAACCGTTCAAATCTTAAGATCTAAAGAGCTAAAACATTTTTTTCCCCTAACTAACTGGTCTCAGAGCATTTCGTATTATTCTGTGTGTAAATCCAAGACATCCCATTAAATGGACTGTCATGGATTTACGCACAGAATAATATGAAATGCTCTGAGACCAGTTTGTTTTTCTAGAAAATGTTTTAGCTCTTTAGGTATTTGGTGATTGATTTCCATCACCCAATTTGCATGATATGTTTCGAATTACAATTCGTATTATAGGTATGTTCCGAATTTGTAAAATGTACAATATGTTACGAATTTACAAAATGTACAATATGTTACAAATTTGAAAAACATATGATATGTTAAGAATTCTAGCTAGGGGGCTAACGTTAGCTACGTGAGGGGTTGGGGTTAAGATTAGGGTTTAGTTTAGGAGTTAGATTAAAGGATTAAGGTTGAGAAAATTAAAGTCATTGTTATGAAAACTTAGGACACTAAAGAGGCCTTTCTACTGACTCTGAAAAACACCAAAAGAAAGATGCCCAGGGTCCTTGCTCATCTGCGTAAATGTGCCTTAGGCATGCTGCAAAGAGGCATGAGGACTGCAGATGTGGCCAGGGCAATAAATTGCAATGTCCGTACTGTGAGACGCCTAAGACAGCGCTACATGGAGACAAGACGGAGAGCTCATCATCCTCGCAGTGGCAGACCACGTGTAACAACACCTGCACAGGATCGGTACATCCAAACATCACACCTGCAGGACAGGTACAGGATGGCAACAACAACTGCTCGAGTCACACCAGGAACGCACAATCCCTCCATCAGTGCTCAGACTGTCCGCAATAGGCTGAGGGAGGCTTGACTGAGGGCTTTTAGGCCTGTTGTAAGGCAGGTCCTCACCAGAAATCACCGGCAACAACATAGCCTATGGGCACAAACCCACTGTGCTGGACCAGACAGGACTGGCAAAAATTGCTCTTCACTGACGAGTGGCAGTTTTGTCTCACCAGGGATGATGGTCAGATTCGTGTTTATCGTCGAAGGAATGAGCGTTATACAGAGGCCTGTACTCTGGAGCGGGATCAATTTGGATGGTCCGTCATGATCTGGGGTGGGGTGTCGTTCTCAACTAACATCAAGGTGGTGGCCCGTTCCTGTAGGTTCATGCTCTACAACATCCGCAGAGTACGACCCTGCCTCACACAGGAAGCGGCGCAGGTCCTAATCCAGGCACTTGTCATCTCCCGTCTGGATTACTGCAACTCGCTGTTGGCTGGGCTCCCTGCCTGTGCCATTAAACCCCTACAACTCATCCAGAACGCTGCAGCCCGTCTGGTGTTCAACCTTCCCAAGTTCTCTCACGTCACCCCGCTCCTCCGTTCTCTCCACTGGCTTCCAGTTGAAGCTCGCATCCGCTACAAGACCATGGTTCTTGCCTACGGAGCTGTGAGGGGAACGGCACCTCAGTACCTCCAGGCTCTGATCAGGCCCTACACCCAAACAAGGGCACTGAGTTCATCCACCTCTGGCCTGCTCGCCTCCCTACCACTGAGGAAGTACAGTTCGTGCTCAGCCCAGTCAAAACTGTTCGCTGCTCTGGCCCCCCAATGGTGGAACAAACTCCCTCACGATGCCAGGACAGCGGAGTCAATCACCACCTTCCGGAGACACCTGAAACCCCACCTCTTTAAGGAATACCTAGGATAGGATAAAGTAATCCTTCTCACCCCCCCCCCTTAAAAGATTTAGATGCACTATTGTAAAGTGGCTGCTCCACTGGATGTCATAAGGTGAACGCACCAATTTGTAAGTCGCTCTGGATAAGAGCGTCTGCTAAATGACTTAAATGTAATGTAAATGTATCATCGGACTGAGCTTGTTGTCATTGCAGGCAATCTCAACGCTGTGTGTTACAGGGAAGATCCTCCTCCCTCATGTGGTACCCTTCCGTCAGGCTCATCCTGACAATGTCACCAGCCATACTGCTCGTTCTGTGCGTGATTTCCTGCAAGACAGGAATGTCAGTGTTCTGCCATGGCCAGCGAAGAGCCCAGATCTCAATCCCAATGAGCACGTCTGGGACCTGTTGGATCGGAGGGTGAGGGCTAGGACCATTCTTCCCGAATCTTACTACATTTGCACACACTGTATATAGAATTTTCTATTGTGTTATTGACTGTACGTTTGTTTATTCCCATCTGTAACTCTGTGTTGTTGTTTTTGTCACACTGCTTTGTTTTATCTTGGCCAGGCCGTAGTTGTAATTGAGAACTTGTTCTCAACTGGCCTACCTGGTTAAATAAATGTGAAATACATTTTTTTCAAAACAAATTGCCCCCAGAAATGTCCAGGAATTTGCAGGTGCCTTGGTGGAAGAGTGGGGTAACATCTCACAGCAAGAACTGGCAAATCTGGTGCAATCCATGAGGAAGAGATGCACTACAGTATCTAA
Organism: Oncorhynchus gorbuscha; assembly: GCF_021184085.1. Taxonomy (NCBI): domain Eukaryota; kingdom Metazoa; phylum Chordata; class Actinopteri; order Salmoniformes; family Salmonidae; genus Oncorhynchus; species Oncorhynchus gorbuscha. The sequence continues at coordinate 83,865,012 of NC_060178.1, read as the reverse complement.
TGCAGATGGAGGCACACTTCCGATACTGACTACCCCCCCCCCCTCTTTTGTTCAGGGACACATTATTCAATTTAGTCACATGTCTGTGGAACTTGTTCAGTTTGTCTAAGTTGTTGAATCTTGTTATGTTCATACAAATATTTACACATGTAAAAGTTTGCTGAAAATATGCAGTTGACAGTGGGAGGACATTTCATTTTTTGCCGAGTTTAGTTACAAAGTAGCTAAAAAGTAGTAAGTAGTTGAAAAGTTGCTAATTAGCTCAAATTGTCCATGATGAGATTTGAACTCACAGCCTTTGGGTTGGTAGACATTTGCGTAATATGCCCACCCATTTTGGTAGCACACCAGGGTTCAAATCAAATAAAAGTATATTTGTTGCATACACAGGATAAAACAGGTCCAGCGAAATGCTTACTTACAAGCTGTCATTGACACACACAGCTCTATGGATAAAGCTGTACCACAGATCCCCTGCCAACAGACTGACAGCTAAATGACTATTTAATCTAAACCTCCACTGGGTAATATGGGATTAGTCATTGTTTAGGGTTGCAAAGCTACCGGTAATTACCAAAGTTGCTGGAATGTTTAATAATTTTGGTAATTAACAGAAAATCTATAGCAATCTATTGTAACTTTGGCAGTGCTGTAAAGTATTGGGGTATCTGTACTTTACTTTACAATTGAATCAAATCTAAATCAAATCAAATTTTCTTTGTCACATACACATGGTTAGCAGATGTTAATGCGAGTGTAGCGAAATGCTTGTGCTTCTAGTTCCGACAATGCAGTGATAACCAACAAGTAATCTAACTAACAATGCCAAAACTACTGTCTTATACACAGTATAAGGGGATAAAGAATATGTACATAAGGATATATGAATGAGTGATGGTACAGAGCAGCATACAGTAGATGGTATCGAGTACAGTATATACATATGAGATGAGTATGTAGACAAAGTAAACAAAGTGGCATAGTTAAAGTGGCTAGTGATACATGTATTACATAAGGATGCAGTCGATGATGTAGAGTACAGTATATACGTATGCATATGAGATGAATAATGTAGGGTAAGTAACATTATATAAGGTAGCATTGTTTAAAGTGGCTAGTGATATATTTACATCATTTCCCATCAATTCCCATTATTCAAGTGGCTGGGGTTGGGTCAGTGTCAATGACAGTGTGTTGGCAGCAGCCACTCGATGTTAGTGGTGGCTGTTTAACAGTCTGATGGCCTTGAGATAGAAGCTGTTTTTCAGTCTCTCGGTCCCAGCTTTGATGCACCTGTACTGACCTCGCCTTCTGGATGATAGTGGGGTGAACAGGCAGTGGCTCGGGTGGTTGATGTCCTTGATGATCTTTATGGCCTTCCTGTAACATCGGGTGGTGTAGGTGTCCTGGAGGGCAGGTAGTTTGCCCCCGGTGATGCGTTGTGCAGACCTCACTACCCTCTGGAGAGCCTTACGGTTGAGGGCGGAGCAGTTGCCGTACCAGGCGGTGATACAGCCCGCCAGGATGCTCTCGATTGTGCATCTGTAGAAGTTTGTGAGTGCTTTTGGTGACAAGCCGAATTTTTTCAGCCTCCGGAGGTTGAAGAGGCGCTGCTGCGCCTTCTTCACGACGCTGTCAGTGTGAGTGGACCAATTCAGTTTGTCTGTGATGTGTATGCCGAGGAACTTAACTTGCTACCCTCTCCACTACTGTTCCATCGATGTGGATAGGGGGGTGTTCTCTCTGCTGTTTCCTGAAGTCCACAATCATCTCCTTAGTTTTGTTGACGTTGAGTGTGAGGTTATTTTCCTGACACCACACTCCGAGGGCCCTCACCTCCTCCCTGTAGGCAGTCTCGTCGTTGTTGGTAATCAAGCCTACCACTGTTGTGTCGTCCGCAAACTTGATGATTGAGTTGGAGGCGTGTGTGGCCACGCAGTCGTGGGTGAACAGGGAGTACAGGAGAGGGCTCAGAATGCACCCTTGTGGGGCCCCCGTGTTGAGGATCAGCGGGAGGAGATGTTGTTGCCTACCCTCACCACCTGGGGCGGCCCGTCAGGAAGTCCAGTACCCAGTTGCAAAGGGCGGGGTCGAGACCCAGGGTCTCGAGCTTGATGACGAGCTTGGAGGGTACTATGGTGTTGAATGCCGAGCTGTAGTCGATGAACAGCATTCTCACATAGGTATTCCTCTTGTTCAGGTGGGTTAGGGCAGTGTGCAGTGTGGTTGAGATTGCATCGTCTGTGGACCTATTTGGGCGGTAAGCAAATTGGAGTGGGTCTAGGGTGTCAGGTAGGGTGGAGGTGATATGGTCCTTGACTAGTCTCTCAAAGCACTTCATGATGACGGAAGTGGGTACTACGGGGCGGTAGTCGTTTAGCTCAGTTACCTTAGCTTTCTTGGGAACAGGAACAATGGTGGCCCTCTTGAAGCATGTGGGAACAGCAGACTGGTATAGGGATTGATTGAATATGTCCGTAAACACACCGGCCAGCTGGTCTGCGCATGCTCTGAGGGCGCGGCTGGGGATGCCGTCTGGGCCTGCAGCCTTGCGAGGGTTAACACGTTTAAATGTCTTACTCACCTCGGCTGCAGTGAAGGAGAGACCACATGTTTTCGTTGCAGGCCGTGTCAGTGGCACTGTATTGTCCTCAAAGCGGGCAAAAAAGTTATTTAGTCAGCCTGGGAGCAAGACATCCTGGTCCGTGACTGGGCTGGGTTTCTTCTTGTAGTCCGTGATTGACTGTAGACCCTGCCACATGCCTCTTGTGTCTGAGCCGTTGAATTGAGATTCTACTTTGTCTCTGTACTGATGCTTAGCTTGTTTAATAGCCTTGCGGAGGGAATAGCTGCACTGTTTGTATTCGGTCATGTTTCCAGACACCTTGCCCTGATTAAAAGCAGTGGTTCGCGCTTTCAGTTTCACGCGAATGCTGCCATCAATCCACGGTTTCTGGTTAGGGAATGTTTTTATCATTGCTATGGGAACGACATCTTCAACGCACGTTCTAATGAACTCGCACACCGAATCAGCGTATTCATCAATATTTTTATCTGACGCAATATGAAACATGTCCCAGTCCACGTGATGGAAGCAGTCTTGGAGTGTGGAGTCAGCTTGGTCAGACCAGCGTTGGACAGACCTCAGCGTGGGAGCCTCTTGTTTAAGTTTCTGCCTGTAGGCAGGGATCAACAAAATGGATTCGTGGTCAGCTTTTCCGAAAGGGGGGCGGGGCAGGGCCTTATATGCATCGCGGAAATTAAAGTAACAATGATCCAAGGTTTTACCACCCCTGGTAGCGCAATCAATATGCTGATAAAATTTAAGGAGTCTTGTTTTCAGATTAGCTTTGTTAAAATCCCCAGCTACAATGAATGCAGCCTCCGGATAAATGGTTTCCAGTTTGCAAAGAGTTAAATAAAGTTTGTTCAGAGCCATCGATGTGTCTGCTTGGGGGGGGATATATACAGCTGTGATTATAATCGAAGAGAATTCTCTTGGAAGATAATGCGGTCTACATTTGATTGTGAGGAATTCTAAATCAGGTGAACAGAAGGATTTGAGTTTCTGTATGTTTCCTTCATCACACCATGTCCCGTTAGTCATGAGGCATACGCCCCCGCCACTCTTCTTACCAGAAAGATGTTTGTTTCTGTCGGCGCGATGCGTGGAGAAACCCGCTGGCTGCACCGCCCCGGATAGCGTCTTCCCAGTAAGCCATGTTTCCGTGAAGCAGAGAACGTTGCAGACTCTGATGTCCCTCTGGAATGCTACCCTTGCTCGGATTTCATCAACCTTGTTGTCAAGAGACTGGACATTGGCAAGAAGGATGCTGGGGAGTGGTGCGCGATGTGCCCTTGTCCGGAGTCTGACCAGAAGACCGCTACGTTTCCCTCTTTTTCGGAGTCGTTTTTTTGGGTCGCTGCATGCGATCCATTCCGTTGTCCTGTTTGTAAGGCAGAACACAGGATCCGCGTCGCGGAAAACATATTCTTGGTTGTACTGATGGTGAGTTGACGCTGATCTTATATTCAGTAGTTCTTCTCGACTGTATGTAATGAAACCTAAGATGACCTGGGGTACTAATGTAAGAAATAACACGTAAAAAAAACAAAAAACTGCATAGTTTCCTAGGAAAGCGAAGCGAGGCGGCCATCTCTGTCGGCGCCGGAAGTTAAAGTTAATGAGTAGGTATGTCCAAACTTTTGACTGGTACTGTATATTTAATGCTGAAACCTTCATATTAAACACCAATGATATTCACTAAGTTAGGTTTATATTTAGGATCATATTTTACAGCTTTGTAACTTAATATTTTTAATTATCTTGTTTAATTATTTCATATATTTTACATGTGATAAGGCCACACAGAGGACCAGAGATACTTACAGTACAGACACCTATGATCATCTGAAGTACCCAAAAGGGCCACTAGATACATAAATCCTTGAAAGATACCAAAATTCTGGTGATTTACTGGTAAACTAAATAATATACCCACCTCTAGTCATGTTACATCATTGAGGGGAAGCCGACAGGAAAGGAGGGAAGGGGGAGTATTGTGAGGGGAAGAAGACGCAATAAGTCTGTTGGGGATTATGAGCAAAGCTTTTCTGTGGTAACATGGGGTTTGCTGGAAATGGAGCATTATATCCCCCCGGTGACTCAGATGCAATTAGCTGGAACAGATGCAAATGTTTGGGAAATTCGTCACGGACCAGTGGAAGACACAGGAAGAGTGTGTGTGTGTGTGTGTGTGTGTGTGTGTGTGTGTGTGTGTGTGTGTGTGTGTGTGTGTGTGTGTGTGTGTGTGTGTGTGTGTGTGTGTGTGTGTGTGTGTGTGTGTGTGTGTGTGTGTGTGTGTGTGTGTGTCCAACACGATGATATATCCACTCTCCAAGCACTTATGGTTCTTTATCTCTGTGGTTAATGAGGAGCTTGTTAGGAGGCTGTGAGTGTCCGCCATTAACTCACACACATACAGTGCATTCTGAAAGTATTCAGACCCCTTCCCTTTTCCACATTTTGTTATAGCCTTATCCTAAGATTGATTACATTATATTTTATTCTCATCAATCTACACACAATACCCCATAATTACAAAGTGAAAGCATGTTTTTAGACATTTTGCACACGTATTATAAAAAACAGAAATACCTTATTTACATAAGTATTCAGACCCTTTGCTATGAGACTCAAAATTGATGTCAGGTACATCCTGTTTCCATGGATCATCCTTGAGATGTTTCTACAACTTGGAGTCCATCTGTGGTAAATTCAATTGATTGGATATGATTTGAAAAGGCACAGACCTGTCCATATAAGGTCCCATAGTTGACAGTGCATGTCAGAGCACAAAAAAAGCCATGAGGTTGAAGGAATTGTCAGTAAAGCTCCGAGACAGAACTGTGTTGAGGCACAGATCTGGGGAATGATACCAAAACCATTCTGCTGCATTGAAGGCCCCCAAGAACACAATGGCCTCCATCATTCTTAAATGGAAGAAGTTTGGAACCACCAAGAATCTTCCTAGACCTGGTCTCCCAAGTCTCTGAATGTCCTTGAGCAGCCTAGCCAGAGCCCGGACTTGAACCCAATCTAAATATCTCTGGAGTGTCCTGAAAATAGCTGTGCAGCGACCTTCCCCATCCAACCTGACAGAGCTTGAGAGGATCTGCAGAGAAGAATGGGAAAAACTCCCCAAATACAGGTCTTCCAAGATTGTATCGTCACACCCAAGAAGACTCGAGGCTGTAATCGCAAACAAAGATGCTTCAACAAAGTACTGAATAAAGGGTCTGAATACTAAGTAAATTTGATATTCCTTTTTTTTTCTCCAAACATTTCTAAAAACCTGTTTTTGCTTTGTCATTATGTGGTATTGTGTGTAGATTGATGAGAAAAAATATATTTCATCGATTTTAGAATAAGGCTGTAAAGTAACAAAATGTTGAAAAAGTCAAGGGGTCTAAATAGTTTCCAAATGCACTGTATACATACACACACACAAACACACACATATTCCCTAAGTGTCCTGTCTGTGGCCTGAGTTGTCATCACTCACCCCGTTGTCTTACATCAGAGAACATGATTCCTTCTGCACTTATAGGCTAGGTGGAATATTCTCTATATGGCCAATACCAACCCAGACAGATCGCCACAGGTACACAGGGGATAAGGGCTGTAAGGTTGGTTGGGAATTGTTCAATCCTGCCAAATATGCAATGGACCTTTACTGTAGGCACAGATCTGGAAGTAGGTGATGAGTCAGTGTGAAGGCTGAGTCACAGAGAGGGTTAAAACACAGATGTCTTTATGGAGCAGGTTGTTGTACTGAAACATATTACTTCTGCCTCCAAGATCATAAGTAAAACAGACAGTTCAGACCTGTGTGTGTGTGTGTGTGTGTGTGTGTGTGTGTGTGTGTGTGTGTGTGTGTGTGTGTCCGTCCGTCCTATGGGGCTTGTAGAGAGTGCTATCAATAAGGTCATTCAGACTAATTAGAAAGCTATAGGACCATTACTACAGAAGGGACTGACCACTACAATCCTTCTTTAGCATTGTGTAGAGAGATCTAAAACACACTGATGACTCCAAGTCTACGGTCATTCAGCCATTGGTTTGTACTACAAACATTTTTATCAATGGGCTCCTTCCCTGCCCCTGATTTCAGATAGAAATGAAAGCAGTGCAGTGGTGCCCTACTCTGACCTATATAGAGTACTAATGGAGCGGCACAACAGTGAAAAGAACTAGGCCAGTCCAGACGACTGAGAAAATATAATGAAATGTAGCCAGGCCTATCCCAAGAGAAACAAACTTAATTGATGCAACTGCAGCAGCCAATTCAACTGGATTGAACTGTAGTCTTTGCAAACTGCATATTTAAGTAAAGTGAACTGCAGTACTTTCAAAGCTGTCAACCTGGGCTTAGGTGTAGAAGTAACATAGTATATGTAAATCCGGGAACTCCAATTAGTATGATATGTTAGGTTCTGTATGGTATGTATTAATTTGTGGATGTCCATCATCCATTTCGTATGATATGTTATGAATTACTATAAGTATGATATGTAACGAATTGCAATTCGTACAATATGTTACGAATTGCAATTTGTACATGTTATACATTTGCAAAACGTATGATATGCTACGAATTCCAATTTGGCTACCGTTAGCTAAGTGGCTAACGTTAGCTAAGTGGCTAACGTTAGCTAAGAGGCTAACGTTAGCTAAGTGGCTAACGTTAGCTAAGTGGCTAACGTTATCTAGGCTAGGGGTTAGGGGTTGAGGTTAGGAGTTAGGTCAAAGGGCAAACGTCAGAGTTAAGGCAGCATTTCCCAAACTTGGTCCTCAGGACCCAAAATGGTGCATGTTTTGGTATTTTCAAAACCTAGCGGTCAAACACGGAAATGGTTCCAATAGTTTTTTCACCATTCATTTTACAAACACTTCAAATTAAGTGTGTATTTGGTGTAGGCTTACCTTGGCGTGACATTTTGATAACCGTATAATTATTTCTCGGACTAGGGGAGTTATATCAATATATTCGCCTCTACCTAAAACAAATGCTAAATCCTAAATAAACTCAGCAAAAAAAGAAACGTCCTCTCACTGTCAACTGCGTTTATTTTCAGAAAACTTAACATGTGTAAATATTTGTATGAACATAAGATTCAACAACTGAGACATAAACTGAACAAATCCACAGACATGTGACTAACAGAAATTGAAAAATGTGTCCCTGAACAAAGGGGGTCAAAATCAAAAGTAACAGTCAGTATCTGGTGTGGCCACCAGCTGCATTAAATACTGCAGTGCATCTCTTCCTCATGGACTGCACCAGATTTACCAGTTGCTGCTGTGAGGTGTTACCCCACTTCCCCACCAAGGCACCTCCTAGCCCTCAGCCTCCGATCCAACAGGTCTCAGGCGTGCTCAATGGGATTGAGATCCGGGCTCTTCGCTGGCCATGGCAGAAGACTGACATTCCTGTCTTGAAGGAAATCACGCATACAATGAACAGTATGGCTGCTGGCATTGTCATGCTGGGGGGGTCATGTCAGGATGAGCCCGCTAGAAGGGTACCACATGTGGGAGGAGGATACCCTGTAACACACAATCTGACCATCATCCTTAGTGAGACAAAACCGCTACTCGTCAGTGAAGAGCACTTTTTCCAGTCCTGCCCGGTCCAGCGTCGGTGGGTTCGTGACCATAGGCAACGTTGTTGCCGGTGATGTCTGGTGAGGACCTGCCTTACAACAGGCCTACAAGCCCTCAGTCCAGCCTCTCTCAGCCTATTGCGGACAGTCTGAGCACTGATGGAGGGATTGTGCGTTCCTGGTGTTGCAGTTCTTGCCAGGCTGAACTTGTCCCGCAGGTGTGATATTCTGATGTACCAATCCTGCGCAGGTGTTGTTACACGTGGTCTGCCACTGCGAGGACGATGAGCTCTCCGTCCTGTCTCCCTGTAGCACTGTCTTAGGCGTCGCACAGTACGGACATTGTAATTTATTGCCCTGGCCACATCTGCAGTCCTCATGACTCCTTGCAGCATGCCTAAGGCATGTTCACGCAGATGAGCAAGGACCCTGGGCATCTTTTCTTTTGGTGTTTTTCAGAGTCAGTAGAAAGGCCTCTTTAGTGTCCTAAGTTTTCATAACTGTGACCTTAATTGCCTACCGTCTGTAAGCTGTTAGTGTCTCAATGACTGTTCCACAGGTGCACGTTCATTAATTGTTTATGGTTCATTGAACAAGCATGGGAAACAGTGTTTAAACACTACAATGAAGATCTGTGAAGTTATTTGGATTTTTACTCATTATCTTTGAAAGACAGGGTCCTGGAAAAGGGACATTTCTTTTTTTGCTGAGTTTAGCAACAGAGAAGACCTCAGCAAAACTACAAATTCCTGCAGGAAGCTCCTGCATTTCATCTCTAGCTGACATCATCAGCTACTATTCACCAGCACGATCAGAGTCCTGTGTCCAATCCATGATGAATCCATGTGCTGTATTCAAATTAATTGAATAAAGTGTTGAACTTCTTCCATCTGGTTTCTCTAATAATATAATATATGCCATTTAGCAGACGCTTTTATCCAAAGCGACTTACAGTCATGTGTTCATACATTCTACGTATGGGTGGTCCCGGGGATCAAACCCACTACCCTGGCGTTACAAGCGCCATGCTCTACCAACTGAGCTACACAGGACCACTTCTCTGTCTTAGCTAGTCACAGACTACACTTTAGCTAGCAAGTTAGCAAAGCAATAGATAAAAAAAATATTATTTTATTTTACTTAGCCTAGATAATTGTTTGTTCAGTATGTCAACTTTAGTGTCAAGTCCAGACCTTATATTTTTCAAGAATGTACATAAGAGCTATTAAAAGGGGAGAAGACCACTATAAGTATGGCGATGTGGAAAAGTGCAGCTATAGTGAGGGGAAACTTACCAGTTTGGTCAGGACCAGCATGAGGAATAAAGTTTATCCTGTGTCTACAAGGAAAGAGATACCTAATCAATGATATAATCATTTACTAAATTACCCCGGATACCAGACTCAGATGAGGGATAACTCAGTTCTAGAATGTTGTCATTCATGAAAATGAATCTAAAAATCTATTGACATTCAGAATGATTGACATTGTTAAGACATCCATCCTGTATTGTAGTCACATGACCAGAGACAAATCTTCAAAGGCACAGTATTTATTTATTCAGAGTGGCACATGCATTCACACTGTCTTGATTTATAGGATCTTTCAAACTGTATGAGTGATATGTCAAGTGATAAAATGCCAAGTTATCAATTAAAAGTTTATGGAAAAAATGCACTTGTCCTCATGTGAAAATGACCGTTAATTAAATATTCTACAACTTTAATGTCATCAATCAAATTAAACTTTATTTATATAGCACATTTCTTACAACAAATGTATTGAGGTGTTCAAAGTCATGTATTGAAAGGCATGTGGCACTTAACATCCTTCCTCTTGGCAGGTCTCTATAGGTGACCAAGGGATTCTCTCTGCCACATGCAAATGCCCTTGTGGAGCTCATAGGTGTAGCAAAACAGCTGCATTGGCTATTTTTGCGGTTCACAATATCGGCCGTACGGATGTGGAATGCGAGTGGAGGAAGCCAGCTGTGCTCAACCAGGTGCAGTCAGTTGAGGACCTGCAGCCGGCCGAAAAGTACAAGCTAAGGAACTGTCTCCGGGGCAGGTTTAGTGAAATGGCATGTCTCCTTGAACCTGAGCCAGAACAACCGCTACCCTCCCTGTAACCCTTGTCTGTACTGGACGTTGTTTTAAAAAAGGGCACCTGGGGCATGCAGGCATCCTGGCTGGCATGGCACTGTCGGTGGAGCTGCAGGAGGCTCTACGGCAGGCAACTGTAGGACAGCGCACCAAACCAAACTGGTACACCATAAGGAGAGGGAGGTTGGCTGCCAGTTACTCCATCGCTGCTAAAAAGAGTCCTCAGATCACAGTCATTGGATGGGGTGTTGTCTGTAAAGTGGGGTACAGATAATGAAGAGGGGGGCATCAAGGCATTCAAAATGGCTACAGGGATGGATGTGCAGGAGTCCAGGTTTTTGGTCACAGGGTCTGGGATGATGGGTGTCTCACTGGATGGTTTGAAGGATTTCTATATCCAGGAGGAGGAGGGTCTTACCGCCTACATGGAGACCATCTTTACTGGCACCAGGTCGAAGGGAAGCTCCACATCACTGGAAGGGACACTTGCTTCTTCGTTTTGTGGACCACCAAAGCTTCCATCACCATCCAGCGTGATGACCTCTGGCAGACTAGTATTGCTGGACTAGAGGAGTTCTTCAAGGACTACATGTATCCAAAGTTGGCACTGCAACAGTGAACATTTGTAAATATCTTGTAAATAGTTTTAGCACACAAATATGTTTGAGGTTTTATTCCAATCCAACGGTCCAAAAATATTCCACATTGTTCAGACACACACACTAGGCTCCTCCCAGAATAGGTTATATTTTATCAGTACAGTCAATGACCATCCTGCAGTTTCTGCTGGACCTCTGAAAAGACGCAGGCAAGCACGTTTGGTTCTTCTCCCGACTTGGAACAGTCTTCATTGTCATAATGAAAAAAAGCTTGTGAGTCACGTGAATTAAACTGATGGTAACATTGCTGAGAGTGCTTGCACTACAACGGAATAATTGAGCCAGGTGCAAGTTGGTGTAGCTGTGACAACTTCATAAGCACCATAAACACTTGATCCTCAAATGACAGCACCTTAACCCTCCACTTGGGAAAGTAGACAACGCAGTCCTTGCAACGTTCAAAGTATTCAACAACGATGTTGAACATGCCTTTGTCTGGAAGTTCTGTTTCCACCCTAAGTATTTTATCAGACAGCTGTGATGCTGAATACCGGTTGCAGGTATACAGCTGATTCTCCTGTAGAACCTTCAACTGTGCTAATGTTTCCTCAAGATGTACCTCAGTGAGAGCATTCTGCAACTGTGCAGACAGCAGTCTCCTACATATTCAGCGGCCGAGGGGCCTGGAACTTCATTGTCTGCCATGGTGGATGTGTCTGGATGTTCCTCTTCTGGCACAGTGGATGAGCTACCTTTTCTGTAAAACACAGGGCCATTTCTCTTTCCCAACTGAAAATGGCAGCTGCAGACCCAAGTGCTGTCACTGGGTTTCCAGTCTGCCAGTCTGAAAGACAAACAAAAGTTACTTTTACTAGCTAGATAGGTTGATTTCTAAAATGGTAACATTTATATTTAAATACCATAAGCAACAGACTTCTCAAAAGAAAGTTTAAACCTTCAGCTGTGAGGTCACTGAGGAGGACCAACAGGGATCGGCAGGGGGATTGTCTGAAAGGGACTGACATGCAGGGATGGAATATAAGGATTTTGGGCATTGGCCAGCAGACCACGATTTTTACTAGCCCGGGTAACATTTAGGTCCAAAATCTGTGGCATACGATGTTTGTAAAGGCAAATTTTCACTACTGTGTCAGGCTAGTTTGGCACATTTTCTACTATCCATTTCACTTCTGTGTCAGGCTAGTTTGGCACATTGTCTACTGGGCCAGTTTGAAAAGTACTAGCCTCGGGATAGCTTAATTTACATCCCAGTTAACATGTCTAATTTACTTCACAGGATTTTTTTGAATAGTCAAGAACAACAGATGCACTCGTGGAATAAAACCGTTTCTGTGTTTTGTATGGGAAAACATTGAGCCCACAAGTCCTATGTAAGGTAGCTAGCTAACTTTAGCTAATGTCGCTAACTAGCCAACTAAGGTGCCTATAACGAGCTGGCCCACCAGGTGATATTTAGCTAGCTAGCTAGTTAACATTAGAAAAGTCTGACTACACGAACAGTGAGCTAAGTGGTGACATGCTAGTTAATCAACTATCATTGCCATGGTGATGGCCTAACGTTACCTGGCAAGTCTGACTACACAAACGATGAGTTAACGTTAACTAGCTAGCTAAATATCCCTTCCTTGGTGGGCTAATGTGAAAAAGTATGACTACACAAACTGTGAGCCAACGTTATCTAGCTGGCTAGCTCACTAAATACTTGTCAATAAAAAGGTCAACACAGTCATTATACCAGCTAATGCTGGTTTTATTTTTTACTTGAAAGGAAGGTAATGTGCGTTGTACACGTAAGTACAGTCAGTGGTTATCTAGCAAAATTTTCATAAGCACCTAGCTAACTACAGATCTTTGACCAAACCAAAATAGCTTATTAGCAGGTAGAAAACAGGGCTTACCTTATCACATGGCTCCAGCGATGCCTCTCTCTTACAGAGGTCGGAAAATGATAAAATACACATGCATGCTTATCGGAGTAGTGGTTACAATCCGGAGTAGTGGTTACATAGCACATAACCACCCTTTCTTCTGATCGACGGAAAGACTTAAGGTTAGCTAGTTAGCTACAAAGGACAGGGTAATTTTAACTACTCTAGTAATAAAACATGCGAAGGTAGTTTATTTGAAAGATGCTAAACAGCAATGCACATGATAAACACACAATATCAATCATTTAAACAAGAAAATACAAAAAGGCTATAATATCTACCAGTTATTATATTTGACTTTACTTGTAGGTTCCTTACTAACGTAAACTCACCCCATTCCGTACAAATGTGCGCAACCGCAACATTCAAATGACGCTACAAAGGAAACTAATGGGACTGTAGCGACTGTGTTGACTTCAAAATCGGGGGTGTGAACTACGTTTCTATTCAAGCGTTGATCGACATGGTAATGGCTCTATAGTATTGGAGAAAAGTTGAAAAAACGGACCCTCCGTTACATCGTGATGTGTCATGCCGTAACGTACAGCACGCATAAAGCAACTATTTCTGTCTTACAATCGCTCTCCACCAGGTGTAGCACTTCTCTCATCATTTAAAAACAAGAAATGGACAGTGACGGGGGTAAGGGGGGATACCTAGTCATTTTTTTAATCACTGCAAGCGATCATCATTTTCAAAGCCGCTGTTTGCTTCTGAAGATCACTTTAGCACCGCCCTAAAAACCCAATTCAAATGCGACATAAACCTTCAAATAGGTATGTAATGACACATTATATAAACTCTTTACAGTGTTTTATTTACATTTTAGAGGCAACAAGATGATAAGTTGGACAGATCAAGTGAAAAAAAGCAATTTTCCCACACAATATCTCTCCTTCTCACTATCACGCATTAGTTTCGCTTCCCCACCCGCCATTTTTAAAAAGACCCGATGGGACTGATTGCCTTCTTGAATCATATAGAAAAGGGCAGCGTGGGGGTCATGCAATTAGTTGGAAAGGGGAGAAATTGTGCTTTACAATGGTATTGACATTACAGTTGATCTGGAAGTATTATGTTTTTGGGGCGCTAAAATAAGGTCAATTGTACAGACCAAGGCGATGTACAAAAGTTAGTGAGTTTACGTTACTTGATCCTGAGATTTAGCATGGAGAAATGTTTAGGTTTTCCCTCCCTGCAACACTGCCTTGATTGATGACTTCAAAGCTTGCCACAGGATCTGTAGTTCTGTATGATAGCCACATTAGAGGCTAAAAAGCATTTCATTTTTGGGGGGTAAATTACAGGCAAATATATTGGTAAAAGTGACCTTGTCCGAGAGAGATTTACGTGGTTATCAAAACATCAAGACAGGGTAAGCCTACACAAAACACAGACCTTATATGAAGTCATTATAAAATCCCCCCATGGAAAAATGAACGGTGGAAAAACTAATGGAACCATTTCCTTGTTTAACTGCTAGGTTTTATAGGTATTATGACTCATACTGTGGTACTCAATTTCAGCCAGAGAGGAAGAGAGGGGCCCAACTCGGAGGAAAATAGGCTTCCCTTAAGCAGGTGGTGTTTTTTTGTTGTTTTGCGCCTATCTCTGACCTTTTTAACCTGTCTCTCCTTTCTGGGGAGGTTCCCATTGCTTGGAAGGCAGCCATGGTTTCTCCTTTATCCAGAAATGTTTCTTTGGCCAAATATTTTCATAAAGCTGCCACACGCGTGGTCTCTCCTTTCTGCATCACCAAATTTTCTGCACAGAGTGTCACTACGCCACTTCACTTAATACAATGGTGCTTGTTAAGAAAAGTTAGATCAACACTGAATCAATGTCCTGTTGTCCCACATTTGGGTATTTTAAATGTTGTCACCCTACCTTTGGGTTCTTAGACATTCGCGTTATACCACCCTACTTTAGTTTTTGCCTTAAGTAACCTTCTGTCTTATGTAATTACACATATCATACTCATTTGTGTGTCCCGGATTTACATTTACTATGTTACGTCTAGTCTATGAGACCAGGCTGAAGCTGTGGACTCAGCACGAAGGCTGGTTAGTTAATGTGAGGTTATTTGGCAAGGGTATGAGCTGGTACTGGCAGCGAACCGAAACACTTCGGGAACGGGGAGGGCACAGTACAGGTGTTTGCTTTGGTTTGGAAACATCGTCATACACTCTCCTGCTGCGATGGTCAGTGGGCTATTATCCAACTGCTATCCAGCGTTTCAGTACCATGGAAAGCACAATGACGATTCAAAGTGCTATTCCACCAGGTCAAGACAACTGTTATTTAGATGTGGCATCAAAGAGCTGAACCATTACAAGTTCTATCTTAACGTGACTGAAATCAATAAGAGATAACCGAGTGTATAGCCTCGTCTTATGAGAAAATCAACAAGTAACAGAGTTGTATATTATTTAGACATGAATCCAATCATCCTCCTACCTTGTGCATTAATTCTTCGTCGTATGAAAGAGCTGGGGGGGCAGACGGTGAATGGTTCTCCTCCCCTTCTGTAGATCCATAGGCGCTATCGGGGTGGATCTCCGGGTATGCAGTGGTGTAGTGCGCAGATATCGGTTCCATGGACTCCATCGTCTCCATCCTCTCGAAGCGCTCAAGGCAGACCAGGATACAATGCCAAAATCAATGATGCCCCCTTAGAAAATTAGCCAGATATTTCCTGACAACTATCTATTTCTCTCTCCCTTTGTCTCTCTCCTTCTTCCTACTTTTCTTTGTGTGAAACCACTAAACCCCCAACACGAATACCAGGCATGTTGCCCACAGCTTTTCTCTGTAATGACTTACATGTAAGACATGTAGGAGGCTGACTGTACCATACAGCTACAGCCAGCACAACACACAACGTGACAGTGTATTAACGTCAGAGCGAATCGTGTTCAGCACCACGGATAGTTCTGAATGAGGAGGAGGGGAGTGGGATGAGGGGGTTGGGGAATGGTCAGTGCTAACAGGGATCCTTGGGACGTCCCTACCCTAAAACCTAACTCCTACCCTTACTATAACCCTAACCTTAACCATAACCATTTCACATTTCAACTTCAATTGTTGTAGGATCCCTAATAGCACGAACGGCTGGGGGATTCCTCCTGAGCGCATCATGGAGCCGAGCTAGATAATTCAGTATCTCCTTAATTTGTAGATAGATTAAATATCTTTATTTTGAGAAGATATATAATCTTTCTGATGTGATAATAGCACATTTTAATGAGCCTGTCAACTCAGAGTCGGTAGTTTCAGGGAGGGGAAGTCAGAGAATCCCATCGCATGTCTACTGAATGAATTAAGATGCATAGATCCGTCGGCTATGAATTAATGAAGCTTTCTATAATTCTGGTTCCAAAGATCTGTCTGGCCTGTAGCCTACCAGTTTGCAACTGAAACAATACTTTGATCCGTGTATCGTATGTGTCCAGTAGGCTGCGCCTCATTAAAAACCTTGCGAAGGTTCTCCAGTTCTATTTTTTTCACCTAAACAGACGTGAAAGGTCTGTATCTTAGCCAAGTACGCAAATGGACCATTGCAGGGCGGGTACACGTGATGCTAGGCCCCTTCTCTCCAACTAGTGCGTTCCAACTTCGGACAGACAGTAGGTGATACACTCCTGCAGCATAACTGGATTTAACAGTGTTTTCGATTTTCTTTTTCAATTGGTTTAATCTTCGCGGTTTGGACAGTAGAAGCATAATGGAGCGAATGAAAGCCAACGTTTTTATTTAGAACTGTCTACATAGCAGGACCTGGTTTACAAGGCTACTTATACAGACTTACTTTAGTTTAAGATGTCTTCGTCTGCTACTACATCTATTCGACCTACACTGACAGCGGATCAGATAACGGTCATTGTGGCCTCGGGTGAGTGGTGGCAGTCACATAACCTAAGCAGGCTGCTAAACTATGAACATATCATACAGCATTCAGGCTACATAAACCTTTTGCTCTTATTGTCTAACTGTTGGTTGTTTAGGTTATGTATATTTTGCATGTGTTAGGCCGATACGTAAGCTTATTAAAGATCAGTGATACTATCAAGAGCAGTGTGCGGTTTACTTTTTCCTTCATCTTGTTCAACTGTTACCATGCACCTGCAAAAAAGATTGCTCAGATGTGCGAATGGTTTTTACATTTTTATAAATAAATATGTAAAAGCAAT
This sequence comes from Oncorhynchus gorbuscha, assembly GCF_021184085.1. Taxonomy (NCBI): domain Eukaryota; kingdom Metazoa; phylum Chordata; class Actinopteri; order Salmoniformes; family Salmonidae; genus Oncorhynchus; species Oncorhynchus gorbuscha. The sequence goes on along the minus strand of NC_060178.1, from coordinate 83,848,006 downwards.
CGTGCATAACCTATATGTTTACTTTAATGTCACATATGTTTTATAAAGTCTCTTCATGCCTGTATTCTTGTTGTTTTCTTTTCTGTAGTGTCCTGCCTGGCGTTCTTCGTAGTGATTCTCATGCTCCTGGTGGTCCTGTACAGGAAAGACCTTCTCTGCCGCAGTGTGTGGAGCTACCAGGCCACCCAACACTATACAGTAAGACTATACATCGCTCAGTTGTTAGGGCATGTCACTTGCAACGCCAGGATAGTGGGTTTGATTTCCGGGAACACCCATACCAAAGATTTATGCATGCATGACTGTAAATTGCTTTGGATTAAAGCAAAATGACATATATTATAATGATAAAATATGTTATGAATATGTTATAAACAGGGAAACATGTTATAAATGCCTAATGTATATTAAGACCCTCTCTGATAGGAGTGTGGTACTCGAGGCTAGGGAAACTTCCATAAATCATTCAATCTAATCAAAATCCCATTTTATTCATCACTTGCTTCGTAAACAACAGGTGTAGACGAACAGTGAAATGCTTACTTACAGCCCTTCCCAACAATGCATAGAGAAAGAAAATAGAGAAATACTATTATTTTATAACACAATAATAAAAGTAATAAATGCACAATGAGTAAAGATAATTTGGCTATATACACAGGGTACCAGTATCGAGTCGATGTGCAGGGGTACGAGGTAATTGGTGTGGAGCTGTTCAGGATCCTGTCGGTTCCAGACTTGATCAGTACCGATTACTGTGCCGTAGCAGAGAGAACAGTCTATGGCTTGGGTGGCTGGGGTCTTAGACCATTTTTAAGACCCTTCCTCTGACACCGCCGGGTATAAAGGTCCTGGATGGCAGGGAGCTCAGCTCCAGTGATGTACTGGGCTATAAACAATACCCTCTGTAGTGCCTTGCAGTCGGATGCCAAGCAGTTGCCAGTTGATTATCTCCTTTGTCTTGCTGACATTGAGGGAATGGTTGTTGTTCTGGAACAACACTGCCAGGTCTCTGACCTTCTCCCTATAAGCTGTCTCATAGTCATTGGTGATTAGGCCTACCACCATTGTCGACAAAAACTTCATGATGGTGTTGGAGCCATGCAGGCCACACAGTTGTGTGTGAACAGTGAGTACAGGAGGGGACTAAGCATGCACCCCTGAGGGGCCCCCGTGTTGAGGCTCAGCATGGCGAATGTGTTGTTGCCTAGCCTCACCACCTGGGGACGGCCTGTCAGGAAGTCCAGGGTCCAGTTGTAGAGAGAGGTGTTCAGTCCCAGGGTCCTTAGCTTAGTGATGAGCTTGGAGGGCACTATGGTGTTGAACGCTGAGCTGTAGTCAATGAACAGCATTCTCACATACACTAGACACCGCTTCAAATTAGTGGATTCAGCTATTTCAGCCACACCCGTTGCTCACAGGTGTATAAAATTAAGCACACAGCCATGCAATCTCCATAAACAAACATTAGTAGTAGAATGGCCTTACTCAGTGACTTTCAATGTGCCAATGTCATAGGATGCCACCTTTCCAACAAGTCAATTTGTGAAACTTCTGCCCTGCTGGAGCTGCCCCAGTCAACTGTAAGTGCTGTTATTGTGAAGGTGAAATGTCTAGGAGCAACAACGGCTCAGCCGCAAAGTGGTAGGCCACACAAGCTCACAGAACGGTACTGACGAGTGCTGAAGTGCGTAGCGTATAAAAATAATATGTCCTCAGTTGCACAGGGACTGAAGACACTTGCCACTCTAAAGCAAGGTTCAGTGTTGCTGCCTCGAAGCTAGCATAGAAGGCATTTAGTCTGGTAGACTTCTGTCACTGGGCAGCTCCCGGCTGGGTTTCCCTTTATTATCTGCAATAGTTTGCAAGCCCTGCTACATCCGATGAGCATCAGAGCCGGTGTAGTAGTATTTGATGTTAGTCCTGTATTGACGCTTTGCCTATTTGATGATTTGTCGGAGTGCGTAACGGATTTCATATGAGCTTCCGGCTCCTTGAAAGCGGCTGCAACAAGCCGTAGCTCAGTGTGGATGTTGCCTGTAATCCATGGCTTCTGGTTGGGATATGTATGTACGGTCACTGTGGGAACAATGTCGTCGATGTAGTTATTAATGAACCCGGTGACTGATGTGATAAACTCCTCAATGCTATCGGATGAATCCCGAAAAATAATCCAGTCTGCACCAGTGAAACAGTCCTGTATCTTAACATCGCGTCATCGGACCACTTCCGTATTGAGTGCGCCACTCGTAGTTCCTGTTTAAGTTTTTGATTGTAAGCAGGGATAGGGAGGCTATTAGGTACGAAGTATATCATTTTTCCTGCGTTAAAATCAATGGCCACTAGGCGTGCCGCCTCTGGATGAGCATTTTCTTGTTTTATTATGTCCATATGCTGCTCGTTGAGTGAGGTCTTAGTACCTTCATCAGTTTGTGGTGGTTAATAGACACCTATGAAAAACATAGATGAAAACTCTCTTGGTAAATAGTATAGTCTACAGCTTATCATGAGGTATTCTAACTCAGGCAAGCAGAACCTCGAGACTTCCTTAATAATAGAGATCGCGCACCAGCTGTCGTTAACAAAGAGACACACACGTAGGGAACAGGGTGTCATTTGGGATACTGAACTCAAGTCCTTTGTTCACCTGACATAGAATTCCTCACAATCAAATGCCAACCATATTATCTCCCAAGAGAATTCTCGTTGGTTATTGTCATAGCCGTGTATATCCAACCGCCTGTCACGCCCTGACCATAGAGAGCTTTTATTCTCTATGTTGGTTAGGTCAGGTGTGATTTAAGGGTGGGTTATCTAGGTGAATTGTATTTCTATGCTGGCCTAATATGGTTCCCAATCAGAGGCAGCTGTTTATCATTGTCTCTGATTGGGGATCATATTTAGGTAGCCATTTCCCCATTGTGTTTTGTGGGATCTTCTCTATGTATAGTTGCCTGAGAGCATTATATTAGCTTCATGTTTTGTTTGTTCGCTTTGTTGTTTTTGTATTGTTGCTTTTGAGCCCTACAAGGCTGTATGTTCATTTGTTACTCTTTATTGTTTTGTTGCTGGTTCATATTTAAATAAATTATGATGAACCCAAACCACGCCGCGCCTTGGTCAACTCCTTATGACGAACGTTACACCGCCCTCAAGCCGATACCACGACGGCCCTCAAGGAACTTCACTGGACTCTATGCAAACTGGAAACCATATATCCTGAGGCTGCATTTATTGTAGCTGTGGAATTTAACAAAGCAAATTTGAGAACAAGGCTACCTGAATTCTATCAGCATAATGATTGTAGCACTCACGCTGGCAAAACACTGGACCACTGCTACTCTAACTTCTGTGATGCATAAAAGGCTCTCCCCCTGCCATCCTTTCGCCAAATCTGACCACGACGCCATTTTGCTCCTCCCTTCCTATAGGCAGAAACTCGTAACAAGGACTATTCAACGCTGGTCTGACCAATCGGAATCCACACTTCAAGATTGTTTTGATCACGCGGACTGGGATATGATCCTGGTAGCCTCATAAAATAATACTGATTTATACTCTGATTCAGTGAGTGTGTTTATAAGGAAGTGCATAGGAGATGATGTACCCACTGTGACTATTCAAACCTACCCTAACCAAAAAATGTGGATAGATGGCGGAATTCGCGCAAAACTGAAAGCGTGAACCACCGCATTAAACCATGGAAAAGGTGACTGGGAATATGTCAGAATAAAAACAGTGTAGTTATTCCCTCTGGCAAGGAAATCAACAGTGAAGAGGCGACTCCGGGATTCTGGCCTTCTAGGCAGAGTTCCTCTGTTCAGTGTCTGTTCTTTTGCCCATCTTAATCTTTTATTGGCAAGTCTGAGATGTGGCTTTTTCTTTGCAACTCTGCTTAGAAGGCTAGTATCCCAGAGTCGCCTCTTCACTGTTGACGTTGAGACGGGTGTTTTTTGTGGGTACTAATTTAATGAAGCTGCCAGTTGAGGACTTGTGAGGTGTAAGTTTCTCCAACTGCAAACTATAATGTACTTGTCCTCTTGTTCATTTGTGCACTGGGGCACTCTTTCTATTCTGGTTACAGCCAGTTTGCGCTGTTCTGTGAAGGGAGTAGTACACAGCATTGTACGAGATCTTCAGTTTCTTGGCAATTTCTCGCATGGAATAGCCGTCATTTCTCAGAACAAGAATAGACTGAGTTTCAGAAGAAAATCCTTTGTTTCTGGCCATTATGAGCCTGTAATCAAACCCACAAATGCTGATGCTCCAGATACTCATCTAGTCTAAAGAAGGCCAGTTTTATTGCTTCTTTAATCAGAACAGTTTTCAGCTGTGCTAACATAATTGCAAAAGGGTTTTCTAATGATCAATTAGACTTTTAAAATTATAAAATTGGATTAGCTAACACAACATGCCATTGGAACACAGGAGTGAAGGTTGCTGATAATGGGCCTCTGTATGCCTATGTAGATATTCCATTTAAAAAAATCAGCCGTTTCCAGCTACAATAGTCCTTTACAGCATTAACAATGTCTACACTGTATTTCTGATCAATTTGATGTTTATTTTAATGGGCAAAAAACAAGAGAATTTCTAAGTGGCCCCAAACTTTTGAACGATAGTGTATATACTGTATTTTATACCATCTATTGCATCTTGCCTATGTCAGTAGTAGAACAGTATCTGTGAGACCGCAACAGGGATAAAGAATTAATAAGAAATAAAGAAGGGATAAAAGAGAATTTTGGATAAAACTTTAGAATTTGGCACAGGGCATTTTCCATTGTGTTCCATGCATCAGACACGGATCAATACTGCTTTTTAAATTAGTGGAGTATATTATTTGGCTTGAAGAATTTAATCAAAGATCTATAGCCTGTTCAACCTCTCTTTCGTATCGTCTGAGATCCCCAAAGATTAAAAAGCTGCTGCGGACCCACCCTCTTCAAAGGGGGAGACACTCCCAAACTGCTACAGACCTATATCTATCCTACCCTGCACTTCTAAGGTCTTCGAAAGCCAAGTTAATAAACAGATCACCGACCATTTCGAATCCCACGTACCTTCTTTGCTACGCAATCTAGTTTCCAAGCTGGTCATGGGTACACCTCAGTCACGCTCAAGGTCCTAAATGATATCATAACCGTCATTAATAAGAGACAGTACTGTGCAGCTCTATTCATCGACCTGGCCAAGGCTTTCGACTCTGTCAATCACCACATTCTTATCGGCAGACTCAACGGCCTTGGTTCCTCAAATGACTGCCTCGCCTGGTTCACCAACTACTTCTCAGACAGAGCAGTCTATGGGGTGCCATAGGGTTCAATTCTTGGGCCGACTGTTTTCTCTGTATACATCAATGATGTCGCTTTTGCTGCTGGTGATTCTCTGATCCACCTCTACGCAGACGACACCATTCTGTATACTTCTGGCCCTTCTTTGGACCCTGTGTTAACTAACCTCCAGACGAGCTTCAATGCCATACAACTCTCCTTCCGTGGCCTCCAACTGCTCTTAAATGCAAGTAACACTAAATGCATGCTCTTCAACCAATCGCTGCCCACACCTGCCCGCCCGTCCAGCATCACTACTCTGGATGTTTCCGACTTAGAATATGTGGACAACTACAAATACCTAGGTGTCTGGTTAGACTGTAAACTCTCCTTCCAGACTCACATTAAGCATCTCCAATCCAAAATTACATCTAGAATCTGCTTCCTATTTCGCATCAAAGCATCCTTCACTCATGCTGCCAAATATACCCTCGTAAAACTGACTATCCTACCGATCCTTGACTTTGGCGATGTCATTTACAAAATAGCCTGGGCAAATTGGATGCAGTCTATCACAGTGCCATCCATTTTGTCACCAAAGCCCCATATACTACCCACCACTGCCACCTGTATGCTCTCGTTGGCTGGCCCTCGCTTCATATTCGTCGCCAAACCCACTGGCTCCAGGTCATCTGTAAGTCTTTGCTAGGTAAAGCCCCATCTTATCTCAGCTCACTGGTCACCATAGCAGCACCCATCCGTAGCACACGCTCCACAGCAGGTATATTTCACTGGTCACCCCCAAAGCCAATTCCCCCTTTGGCTGCCATTCCTTCCAGTTCTCTGCTGCCAATTACTGGAACGAAGTGCAAAAATCACTGAAGCTGGAGACTTATATCTCCCTCACTAACTTTAAGCATCAGCTGTCAGAGCAGCTCACAGATCACTGCACCTGTACATAGCCCATCAAACTACCTCATCCCCATACTGTTATTTGTTTTATTTATTTTGCTCCTTTGCACCCAAGTATCTCTACTTGCACACATCTTCTGCACATTTATCCCTCCAGTGTTTAATTGCTATATTGTAATTATTTAGCCACTATGGCCTATTCATTGCCTTACCTCCCTTATCCTACCTCGTTTGCACATACTATATATAGTTTTTCTACTGTATTATTGACTGTGTGTTTGTTATTCCATGTGTAACTCAGTGTTGTTGTTTGTGTCACACAGCTTTGCTTCATCTTGGCCAGGTTGCAGTTGTAAATGAGAACTTGTTCTCAACTTGCCTACCTGGTTAAATAAAGGTGAAATAAAAAAATTAAATAAAAGAGTTGCTCAATCATCACCTAGTAACTTAACTTGAGGTTAATTGGACATTTGCATTGAACTGTTCATGCCTTTGTTTTTGCTGCAGCATTACTACTTGTAAAGATAGAATAGAACATAATAACTTTATTTTAAACAGACAGAAGGTAAAATGTAGGACAATTCTCCACTGTAGTGTAGACAGGCTAACCAGTCTTGCCTATCTTCTCTCCCTACCCAGGACGCTCCACCCCAGTACAACATCAGACAGTCTCTAGTAGGGTATCCCTTTGATGAACAGACTGTTGCCATGACCCACAGAAATATGGGGTCCCAGGTGAAAAAAAGCCTCTGTATTTACATAGTATTCCCCACAGAGATATTATCCATTCATTCATTTTTTCCTACTATAATCTCTATTGAAAAACCATCTGAGCTGCTTTCACAGTGGTATTGATGCCCAGCACCATTTGATTTCAGTTGTCCATATACTGAGGAGAAAATATTGACTTTGATGTACCTCATCACTGTAATTTACACAGGCAGCCCAATTCGGATCCTTTTCCACGTATTGGTCTTTTGACCAATCAGATCAACTATTGAAAAATAGAAAAAAGTGATATAATATAAACATGTTTGCATATGTGTCTGCAGCTTCCAGGAAGGCTGTTTATCATTGGTAAGCCGAGCTGCTACCACCTGGATGGGCCCCTGCCCCACCTGCCATCCTATGAGAGCGTCCGTAAGAAGGACCGCCAGAGACAGATCCACTCCATGATAGCCGACCGCTTTGGTCTCAGCCCTACACAGTTTGAAACGGCAGTAAGTCACTCCTATGTTCTGTTCCAATTAATCACTGTATAAATTAGTTGACTAAGAACACATTCTCATTTACATCAATGAAACTGTGGAAGAATGTTGATGTATTCATACAGAACATTTATTACAGTGAATGTTTCCACATAAAATGTCTCTGTACCTACAGCCTCCTCCAACGTATGAGGAGACTATTCGCCAGTCCATGGTCATTTCCTCTGAAGACCTACAGTCTGTGGAGACATTTCCCTCAGACCTCCCTCTCTCCCCCTCTAGCCTTGAACACACAGTAACAATAGAGGCAGCCCCCTCACCTCACTAGCCTATTTAGAACCCCATTCGGGAATCCCTCTCTGTCTAGATCAGGGGCTCCTTGAGGACCGTTTTCAACTTAGCAATTTAACCAGACTCTTTCACACCATTGGAAAGAGGAAAGAAGAAATATCAACAAAGAAAGAGACATTGTCATGATAATGCATGACTCAGTTTCACTCAGTTTATGATCCTGAGACCACTCTCGGCTCTGACCGTCATCAGTTGGAGTAGCGAGTGGTTTTAACATGACTGTACACTGTAAATGGCTTGATATCCTGCCACTGGCAATGATATCATTTATCAGTTATATCAGGGGTGTCAAACATGCGAACTGCAGGTTGGATCCGGCCCGCAAGTGCATTCATTCAGGCCCACTGGTTGTTTGAGTAAAAAAAAATATCTGGGGAAAAACTTTCAATTGAAATGACTAAAACAAAATCTAAACTGTGTAGAAATAATAATGGACATACTTTTATAGTTTCTTCACTCTGTCCAGCTTGTGAAAGCTTGACAGTCGGGGAGCATCAAAAATTCAAAAGGTTATTGATACAGGACTATTTTTTGCACATTAAGATGGTGAGGAAATAGAACCCATTTTAAATGCGCCCCTCTGGACCTCGGTAAAGACCGAATGCGGCCCCTGGTGCAAAATGAGTTTGACACCCCTGAGATAATCAAATGAGCCTACATTTCAAACTCTAGACATGCTCCAGTGTGTGGAAAGATGACATCTGCACCTCAGCAGCAGACATCTGATGCTTCATCACAACGTTCAAAGTCGTAGACAACCACAAAACATAGACATTGTCTCGGGTTGAACGTGTTAATGAAAAATCTAAATCCCCTTGTTACAAAAGAACACTGAGCTATGAATACTTAGCTACCTAACATGTACTGATATCTTTGAGTGTAGGGCCAGACCAGAGAGCTGTTGTGGTTGAATGCATCACAAATGATCAACACTACTGAGACAGACAATATCTGTGTACCAAATGGCACCCTAATTGTCAAAAGTAGTGCACTACATAGGGAATAGTTTGCCATTTGGGACGCAATGTGTTCATTCAGGGACGGTTAACCAGGTCAAACTTACTATGCAGAGAAACTCACCATGACCCTGACGGTTTACCTTCTGGAATGGGGTTTCTCAATGCGTTTTTAGACAGATACGTAACTATGCAAAACATTCATTAGGTCTCACCCAAATCAAAAAATAAGTAAAAGTAAACTATGCACTTGAAATACCTATGTTTTAAATGACCTATGCAGATAAATGAAATAGCTGAACTATGCGCTTAAATAAAAAATAAAAAAGATTTGTATTAACTTGAGCTATATCAATCTGATGAGGATTAAAATAATATATCGTGTCAAGATATCAAAAGGGAATACACTCCTGTTTCTGTTCATCTGTTTTTCTCTACCAGGTACAAATATGTCCATAACCATATGTCCATAGGTTTACGCTCTACAACATCCGCAGAGTACGACCCTGCCTCACACAGGAAGCGGCGCAGGTCCTAATCCAGGCACTTGTCATCTCCCGTCTGGATTACTGCAACTCGCTGTTGGCTGGGCTCCCTGCCTGTGCCATTAAACCCCTTCAACTCATCCAGAACGCCGCAGCCCGTCTGTTGTTCAACCTTCCCAAGTTCTCTCACGTCACCCCGCTCCTCCGTTCTCTCCACTGGCTTCCAGTTGAAGCTCGCATCCGCTACAAGACCATGGTGCTTACCTACGGAGCTGTGAGGGGAACGGCACCTCAGTACCTCCAGGCTCTGATCAGGCCCTACACCCAAACAAGGGCACTGCGTTCATCCACCTCTGGCCTGCTCGCCTCCCTACCACTGAGGAAGTACAGCTCCCGCTCAGCCCAGTCAAAACTGTTCGCTGCTCTGGCCCCCCAATGGTGGAACAAACTCCCTCACGACGCCAAGACAGCGGAGTCAATCACCACCTTCCGGAGACACCTGAAACCCCACCTCTTCAAGGAATACCTAGGATAGGATAAGTATCCCTCTCACCCCCCCTTTAAGATTTAGATGCACTATTGTAAAGTGACTGTTCCACTGGATGTCATAAGGTGAATGCACCAATTTGTAAGTCGCTCTGGATAAGAGCGTCTGCTAAATGACTTAAATGTAAATGTAATGTAGACAGGGAGTCAATCAGTGGAGAGTCGCGACCTCATTTTCACCTCTCCCTCTTTGCAGAGTTATCCCCCCCCAACTCTTGTGTAGTGTACATTATCCTCCCTTATCAACTCTCATAACACATACATCATGTACACAAATATATAGTATCTCAAGTACAGCACTCATCAGTTAGTAGAGGGCCTTCATCATGCATGTTTTAACAAGCTGTCGTTTCATAGTGAAGGTACCAAGGGTATTCTGAATGTACTCCACACTCCCCTGCATACCACTAAGAGAGGAGTTGAAATACAATTCATGCTATCTGTAACTCATACCCTAAAATAACAAAACACAAAAAACATGGCGCCTTACTTAAACTCAGAGTAAAGAATGATCTGTAAAATGTTTGGGGAATACTACACACATCCTGTCATGGGTGTCTATTTGCAGTTTCTTGTTTTTATCTAAAATGGGTCCATCCTGGTGATTGTGAATGGGTTTACACAAAATTCCCCAGATACAAATTTGAGTTAATGGTTACAAGTCGACACCCAACGTCTCTTGAACCGGTGTCATCAACACAAAATTATGTGAAAGAGGTAGTTGGCTTTAAGAGACCACATGGGGCAGAGAGTAAATTTTAAGGAGAGTTCTTTAGAGTACAGTCTGATGCTAAAAACTGTGATATTACTTCCCTCTGCTTTGTAGTATTTTTTTGTTTCACATTATCCCTCTGTGGCCTGTTTGGAGAAATCAGAGGGGAAACCTCTGTGTTAAGCCTTGAAACACCCTGTGGTTAGTTCAGGAACTATAGACCACACTCACACTTGATCAAGGGGTGTTTTCATGTTTTCCTTGTCAACCATACAGAGTTTTCCCCCCAGATGATACAAAAATATTCCCAAAAATGAAATACTTTTGGATACACATGAAATTGTTCCATTGACTAAGCTTACAATGCACATAACAGACTGCTGATGTCATGATTATCTATTTAAGCAATAAGGCACGAAGGGGTGTGGTATATGGCCAATATACAGGCACGACGCAAAGCGGAGTGTCTGGATACAGCCCGTAGCTGTGGTACATTGGCCATATACTACAAACCTGCGAGGTGCCTTATTGCTATTATAAACTGATTACCAACATCATTAGAGCAGTAAAAATACCAATCAGCATTCAGGGCTCAAACCACCCAGTTCATAAAAAACTATATTGGATGGAGTCTTCTTACAGCACAATAAGTCAGGTAGGTGCCTGTTGATTAAACTTTCGACCATAGTCAAATTGTGTAGGATCAATGAAAATATGGCAACGGTCACCACAACAACACAGGAAGCTTTGAGGAATTCCCTCAGAACTTCCAGAATCCTCCTCACCACACAGCAGCTCGGTTCCACAACATTCACGACAAAGGAGTCCGCGGTTGAACAGAACCTTTCAATCCGCCAAGTCCATAGAAAAAGTAGGATTTCATCTTCCACAGAGTGGAATATGAATGAGTCAGCAGTCTTCAGAACATGCCAACCAGTTTGAATTTGCCCTCTTGTTTGTTGGGCACTATGTTGATAAAGGTCTTGTAGAGCACAGTTCCCATGGGCAACTTGGTGATGACCTTGAATGTCTCAGTGCTGCGTGGGGCTGGAACATACACCTCCTTAGTGAACCTGGCAATGCCATCCTCCAGGGCATAAAGGGTGTTGTTGGTTCCAATCCCCACCTGAGAGAGGTGGGGGATAGAGAGTGAGAGCGATTAGTTGACAATCAACCAGCGACCTGCAGACATTTGAAGGCTTCCAGGGAGTCACTAGGAACCAAACGGAATCAAAAGAAACAAGGAGGGACCTACCTAAATTTGTCCAATAGAAACTTCCAAATAGTTTTCTGGTTGGAGTAAAATGTTTCTGTTGCAAAACATTTAGCTGCGGTGCTAAACTATTTGCTATGATGTGCATGTGATGAATACACCTCAGGATATTAACAGTGAAAGTGAGAAACCTTACATGTGCTCCTGGTTGCCACCGCATGAGCCTCTGTGTTGCTAGGATGTTGCCAGCATGGACAAAGTTCCCTGAAGGTGGATGCCAACAAAACAGAAGTGTTAGTTAGACGATGCAAACATGACGTGTGTAAGATCAAAATACATAACATGCACCTCACAGAGATGTCAGAACTAAGCATAGCATACTGACAAATAAGAGCTTTCACGTAGCTACCGTCTGTTCTCTTGAAGCCATATCTGCGACCGGGACTCTTTCCCCCGAGGTTCTTGCTGCTACCGCCTGCCTTCTTGGATGCAAAGCGCACCCAGTCCACAAGAGAGGACTGGCAAGGGAGCAGAAGACCTGTAATTTTGTTGAGTTAACATTGTAGCAGTTGTAGCAAGGGGATACATTTGAAGCAGTCAATACAGTTGATAAATGACTGTCTGGCTTGTATGAAGGCAGTGGGCTGTTCAATACCATTTGTGATGCTCATTCTTTCCAATGTAGGTAGCTAGTAGCCTGATACACCAGTCATAGTCCCGACTTGACTATGCTATCCAATCCCTGGACAACATTACGACATAGACGAAAACCTAAACGTCTCATCTGTCACGAATGTTGAATAAAATGATATTTGAACTTACATTAGCAAATGTCCATAGTGTTTGTTCTTCTGCATTCAACTGAAATGTGTCTTCTGCATTTAACCCAGCCCCTCTGAGACAGAGAGTGCCGGGGGGGAGCTGCCTTAATCGACATCTAAGTCTTCGGCCCCATCCCTTTCCCTAGGGTGGAATTTGAGACAATATATATATATATCCAAAGGTTTTATTAAACAGACTTTCCAAACATGGATCTATTGTAGACCCACTTCCTCGCTGCTTACCTCATGTCGAAATAAAAGTCCTGCACGTGTGCCATATGTGCACAAACAAGCAATAACTTGTGGGGGACTTATATTTTGAGATGAAGAAAGCAGAGATAAAGTGGGTCTACAACAAAGTCTTTAATAATAAGTTCCTTTAGAAAGGTTGTCTAAAGTTCCACCCTATTACAAACCAACCCCATAGACATTTGGTAGAGTAAGTTCAAATATAATTTTTTAATCGACATTTGTGACAGACAAAGGACATTTAGGTTTTCGTCAACCATAAGTGTCCCTGTTGTTCAGGGATTGGATAGCATGGTTATGTTGGGAATAAATTAGCTCGAAACACCAAGGGGGCTTTTCAGCCTCTTGACCAGACCGGACACGTCACGTGCGCCGCAAAATAAATGTAGAAATCCATGTTATTAAATTATTGCACCCACACCGCTCACTCACACGCGCGCGCCAACAAGTGTCTGTGTTGCCAAGGGCTAAAATAGAACTCCTTTCTATTTCTGACGCAGATCGCGCTGAAAGTCCTGCCTCTCCCATCTCCTTATTGGTTTATAGAAGCAGGTACCCACGTACCACCTCCTCATTGGTTATATCCACATGCCACCTCCTCATTGGTTATACCCACGTGGTGATTGAAAGACTAAATGTTTTGCCGGTTGTTGTGGTAAAAGTGTAGATGCCAATCACCATATAAGTTCAAAAGCCTGGAAAGAGGAGAGATGACTAGAAACGATTCGGTTGGCCGTTTTATGTGTGGATTAATTGTCGGAGTAAAGGACCGTGTGCATTTCAGGTAAAATAACAACTCAATGTTTATATCCCAGGACAAATTAGCTAGCAACAGCAAGCTAGCTAAATAGGACAAATTAGCTAGCAAGTGCAAGCTAACTAGCTAAATTGCCATTCATGTTTAATGCTTTTCGACCTGTCCCCAAATTAATGTCATTGGTTCAGAGTTTCTTTTGATATTTTAACCTGCGTGCCGTGATCGCGTTTGGTGTAGGGGAACAAAATACATTTATGCACGATAGCGCATTTGGGTTCCGTGTTAGGGTTCTCGGCAGATTTTTACCTTGTCAGCTCGGGGATTCAATCTTGCAACCAGTTACAAGTCCAACGCTCTAACCACTAGGATACCTGCTGTTTTGGCAAGTTGGTTAGGATACTTTTTGCAAGTCATTTTTCCAACAATTGTTTACGGACATATTATTTCACTTATAATTCACTGTATCTGAATTCCAGTGGGTCAGAAGTTTACATTCACTAAATTGACTGTTTTTAAACAGCTTGGAAAATTCCAGAAATAATGTCATGGCTTTAGAAGCTTCTGATAGGCTAATTGACATAAGTCAATTGAAGGTGTACCTGTGGATGTATTTCAAGGCCTACCATCAAACTCAATGCCTCTTTGCTTGATATCATGGGAAAATCAAAAGAAATCGGCAAAGACCTCAGAAAAACATTGTAGACCTCCACAAGTCTGGTTCATCCTTGGGAGCAATTTCCAAATGCCTGAAGGTACCACATATATCTGTACAAATAATAGTACGCAAGTATTAACACCATGGGACCACGCAGCCGCCACACCGCTCAGGAAGAAGACACGTTCTGTCTCCAAGAGATGAACGTACTTTGGTGCGAAAAGTGCAATCCCAGAACAACAGCAAAGGACAATGTGAAGATGCTGGAGGAAACAGGTACAAAAGTATCTATATCCACAGTAAAACGAGTCCTATATCGACATAACATATCAACCTGCTCCCCAAGATGGCATAACAGTCAGACGTCCTTTGTCCTCATCTTGTCGTGTCCATATATATAAATATAAATATATATATAAATAAATGTAAATATATATATAAATATGTATATATAAATATATACATAAATATATTTATATATACATAAACAGGATGAGGTCAATATCCTTCCAGGATACCCGGGCCAGGTCGATTAGAAAGGCCTGCACGCTGAAGTGTTTTAGGGAGCGTTTGACAGTGATGGGGGGTGGTCTTTTGACCGCGGACCCATTACGGACACAGGCAATGATGCAGTGATCGCTGAGATCCTGGTTGAAGACAGCACAGTTGTATTTAGAAGGCAAGTTGGTCAGGATGATATCTAAGAGAGTGCCCATGGCTACGGATTTAGGGTTGTACCTGGTAGGTTCCTTGATAATTTGTGTAAGATTGAGGGCATCTAGTTTAGATTGTAGGACGGCCGGGGTGTTAAGCATATCCCAGTTTAGGTCACCTAACAGTACGAACGCTGAAGATAGATGGGGGGGCAATCAATTCACATATGGTGTCCAGGGCACAGCTGGGAGCTGAGGGGGGTCTATAACAAGTGGCAACGGTGAAAGACTTGTTTCTGGAAAGGTGGATTTTTAAAAGTAGAAGCTTGAATTGTTTGGGCACAGACCTGGATAGTATGACGGAACTCTGCAGGCTAACTCCGCCCCATTAGGCAGTTCTATATTGTCAGAAAATGTTGTAGTTGGGGAAGGAAATTTCAGGATTGTTGGTGAATTGAAGTGTATATAGATGTGTATAGCGTAATTGGTGTTTATAGATATGTATTGTGTAATTGATGTGTATATAAACTCAGCAACAAACAAAAAATGTCCCTTTTTCAGGACCCTGTCTTTCAGAGATAATTCGTAAAAATCCAAATTACTAAACAGATCTTCTTTGTAAAGGGTTTAAACACTGTTTCCCCTGCTTGTTCAATGAACCATAAACAATTAATGAACACCTGTGGAACAGTTGTTAAGACACTAACAGCTTACAGACAGTAGGCAATTAAAGTCACAGTTATGAAAACTTAGGACACTAGAGGCCTTTCTTGACTCTGGAAAAACACAAAAATAAATACCCAGGGTCTCTGTTCATCTGTGTGAACATGCCTTAGGCATGCTGCAAGGAGGCATGCTGCAAGGAGGCATGAGGACTGCAGATGTGGCCAGGGCAATAAATTGCAATGTCAGTACTGTGAGACGCCTAAGACAGCGCTACAGGGAGACAGGACGGACAGCTGATCGTCCTCGGAGTGGCAGACCACGTGTAACAACACCTGCACAGGATCGGTACATCAGAACAGCACACCTACGGGACAAGTACAGGATGGCAACAACAACTGTCCGAAGCTGGACGAAGGGCTTGTAGGCTGTTGTAAGGCAGGTCCTCACCAGACATCACCAGCAACAACGTTGCCTATGGGCAAAAACCCACCGTTGCTGGACCAGACAGGACAGGCAAAAAGTGCTCTCCACTGATGAGTAGTGGTTTTGTCTCACCACAGGGTGATGGTCGGATTCAAGTTTATCGTCAAAGGAATGAGCGTTACACCGAGGCCTGTACTGTGGAGCGGGATCGATTTGGAGGTGGAGGGTCCGTCAAAGTCTGGGGCGGTGTGTCACATAATCATCGGGCTGAGCTTGTTGTCATTGCAGGCAATCTCAATGCTGTGCGTTACAGGGAAGACATCCTCCTCCCTCATGTGATACCCTTCCTGCAGGCTCATCCTGACATGACAATGCCACCAGCTATACTGCTCGTTCTGTGCGTGATTCCCTGCAAGACAGGAATGTCAGTGTTCTGCCATGGCCAGCGAAGAGCCCGGATCTCAATCCCATTGAGCACGTCTGGGACCTGTTGGATCGGAGGGTAAAGGCTAGGACCATTCCCCCCAGAAATGTCCAGGAACTTGCAGGTGCCTTGGTGGAATAGTGGGGTAACATCTCACAGCAACAACTGGCAAATCTGGTGCAGTACATGAGGAGGAGATGCACTGCAGTACTTAATGCAGCTGGTGGCCACACCAGATACTTACTGACTGTTAATTTTGACCACCCTTTGTTCAGGGACACATTATTTCATGTCTGTTAGTCACATGTCTGTGGAACTTGTTCAGTTTGTCTCAGTTGTTGAATCTTATGTTCATACAAATATTTACACATTAAGTTTGCTGAAAATAAACGCAGTTGTCAATGAGGACGTTTATTTTTTTGCTGAGTTTAGATTTGTAGTGTAATTGATGTGTATATAGGGCTCACAGGTGGTGCAGCAGTCTAAGGCACTGCATCTCAGCAATAGAGAAGCCACGACAGACCCTGGTTCGATTCCAGGCTGTATCACAACCGGCTGCGATTGGGCTCGCATTTCCATTGGGCCATTTCATTCCACACTTTCAGCTGGAAGCAGGTGTTCTTATAAACACAGCCAGGTGGAGCTTTGCTAAACTGCAGTAAGTATCTTTTGATTTTGTAAAATTCTCTCACTTATATGAAAGTTTCAAAATCATAACACAAGCGTATATTTGCATTTGGACAGAGCATTTGAGCAGCACTGGGGGTATCTGGGCATTACAGTGCCTTCAGAAAGTATTCATACCCCTCGTCTTTCCACATTTTGTGTTATAGCCTGAAATCAAAATGGATTAACCTCTCTAGGCTAAGGGTGGTATTTTCACGTCCGGATGAAAAGCGTGCCCAAAGTAAACTGCCTGCTCCTCAGGCCCAGAAGCTAGGATATGCATATCATTAGTAGATTTGGATAAAAAACACTCAGAAGTTTCTAAAACTGTTTGAATGATGTCTAAGTATAACAGAACTTATTTGGCAGGCGAAACCCTGAGGACAAACCATCCAGGATTTTTTTTTTGAGGTGACAGTGTTTTCAATGTGGATCTAGATTTCTAAAGCACTTGCTTGCAGTTCCTATCGCTTCCACTGGATGTCAACAGTCTAGAAATTGGTTGATGTTTTTCCTTTGTGTAATGAAGAAAGTAGGGCTGTTCAGAACGAGGTTCAAGTCTAGTGTACTGTTGTGGTTGGGGCGCGCGACCTGAAAGCTCGCTCCACTTTGTTTTTATCCTCTATGGAACGCAGTTTATGCCGTCTTAAATTTGATTGATTATTTACATTAAAAAATAACCAAAGTTGTATTAGGAAAGTTGTTTGAAATGTTTGGACAAAGATTGACCTGGAACCATGCCCAAGGACTACCTGACATGATGACTCCTTGCTGTCCCCGGTCCACCTGACTGTGCTGCTGCTCCAGTTTCAACTGTTCTGCCTTACTATTATTTGACCATGCTGGTCATTTATGAACATTTGAACATCTTGGCCATGTTCTGTTATAATCTCCACCCGGCACAGCCAGAAGAGGACTGGCCACCCCACATAGCCTGGTTCCTCTCTAGGTTTCTTCCTAGGTTTTGGCCTTTCTAGGGAGTTTTTCCTAGCCACCGTGCTTCTACACCTGCATTGCTTGCGGTTTGGGGTTTTAGGCTGGGTTTCTGTACAGCACTTTGAGATATCAGCTGACGTACGAAGGGCTATATAAATAAATTTCATTTGATTTTGATTTGATTTAGATTACAGGTAACTTATTAGATATTTTGTAGTCATGTTGCGCGAGTTGGAACCGTTTCTTTTCTGGATCAAACGTGCCAAATAAATAGACATTTTGGAGATATAACGAACAATCGAACAAAAGGACCATTTGTGATGTTTATGGGACATATTGGAGTGCCAACAGAAGAAGCTCTTCAAAGGTAAGGCATGAATTATATTGTTATTTCTGGGTTTTGTGTCGCGCCTGGCAGGATGAAATATGATTGTCTGTGTTTGTTTTATGGGGTGCTGTCCTCAGATAATCGCATGGTTTACTTTCGCCGTAAAATATTTTTGAAATCTGACACCGTGGCTGGATTAACAAGAAGTTAAGCTTTATTTTGACATATTGCATGTGTATGTTCAAGAATGTTAAATATTTACAATTCTGTAGTTTGGATTTGGCGCCCTGCACTTTCACTGGATGTTGGTCAGGTGGGACGGTAGCGTCCCATCAAGCCTAGAGAGGTTAAATAGATAATTTTTCTTACCCATCTACCCACAATAACTCATAAATGACAAAGTGACAACATGCTTTTAGAAATGTTTGCACACTTACTGAAAATGAAATACAGAAATCTAATTTACATAAATATTCACACCCGAGTCAATACATACAGCACATTTGGAAAGTATTCAAAACAAATTTTATCGATTTGGTTTCAGACCCCTTGACGTTTTCCACATTGTAACGTTAGTGTTATTCTAAAAAAGAATGGATCCTCAATCTACACACAAGACCCCATAATAACAAAGCAAAAACAGCTTTGTAGATTTTTTGCAAATGCATTGAAAATAAAAAACAGAAATACCTCATTTACATAAGTATTCAGAACCTTTACTATGAGACTCAAAATTGAGCTCAGGTGGATCCTGTTTCCATTGATCATCCTTGAGATGTTTCTACAACTTGATTGGAGTCCACCTGTGGTATTGTAAATTGATTGGACATGATTTGGAAAGGCACACATCTGTCTATATACATTAAAGGTCCCACTGTTGACAGTGCATTTCAGAGCAAAAACCAAGCCATGAGGTTGAAGGAATTGTTCTTAGAACTCCGTAGACAGGATTGATAGGCACAGATCTGGGGAAAGGTACCAAAATATTTCTGCAACATTGAAGGTCCCGAAGAACACAGTGGCCTCCATCATTCTTAAATGGAAGTTTGGATCCACCAAAAGCTGGCCACCTGGCCAAACTGAGCAATCGGGGGAGAAGGGCCTTGGTCAGGGAGGTGACGATAACCTAATGGTCACTGAAAGAGCTCCAGAGTTCCTCTATGCAGATGGGAGAACCTTCGAGAAGGACAACAATCTCTGCAGCACTCCACCATTCAGGCCTTTATGGTAGAGTGACCAGACAGAAGCCACTCCTCATTAAAAGGCACATGACAGCCCACTTGGAGTTTGCCAAAAGGCACCAAAAGGCCTCTCAGACCATGAGAAAAAAGATCATCTGGTCTGATGAAACCAAGATTGAACTCCTTGGCCTTAATGCCAAACGTCACATCTGGAGGAAACCTGGCACCATCCCTACGGTGAAGCATGGTGGTGGCAGCATGTTTTTCAGCAGCAGGGACTGGAAGATTAGTCAGGATCAAGTGACAGATGAATGGAGCAAAGTACAGAGAGATCCTTGATGAAAACTTGATTCAGAGCGCTCAGGACCTCAGACTGGGGCGAAGGTTCCCCTTCCAACAGGACAACGACCCTAAGCACACAGCCAAGACAACACAGGAGTGGCTCTGAATGTCCTTGAGTGACCCAGCCAGAGCCAGGACTTGAACTCGATCGAACATTTCTGGAGAGACCTGAAAATAGCTGTGCAGCAACACTACCCATCCAACCTGACCGAACTTGAGAGGATCAGCAGAGATGAATGAGAGAAACTCCCCAAATACAGGTGTGCCATGCTTGAAACGTCATACCTATGAAGACGCAAGGCTGTAATCTCTGCCAAAGGTGCTTCAACAATGTACTGAGTAAAGGGTCTGAATACATATGTAAATGTAATATTAAACTATAACTAGGCCACTCAGGAATGTTTAACGCCGTCTTGGTAAGAAACTCCAGTGTATATTTGGCTTTGTGCAGGCCCTAAATATATTGCTTTTCATCAAAGAGTCATCATTGGGCGGGGGGGGGGGTATTTTAGTTTTCCAAACAATCGATTTAAATATCAGATTGCATGGTTGGCTATAAGTTACTTGCCCAGACTGCAAATGAAACCACCCATGATTGAAATTCTGTGTGCTTTCCTGTGATCTTGGCCGGGCCAGTAATACTCTCCTTCGGGCCAGTAGTTTTCACTTGGTATGCCACCGGCAAATTTACTAAATGTACCTGTATAAATTGCTTTAACAATGGAAACTCTGATACACTTTCATCTTTGTTTGACAAGTTCTTCTGAAAGGTCATTAAAATTACCTTTCAAATTATATATAATATAACCAACTCTGAAAGCACCAGCTACAACTATTATTTAAAAAATAACCCATATTCTGCCATTGACATTAGAATGTTGGAAGCTTTGCCATAGAATTCCATGTAGTGGGGTAGCTATGTTTTTAGATTGTAACTTTGGTGATAGAGGCGCCGCATTTAACAGACACACAGCTAGAACAGGATTTAAAAAATATTTGTAGATACAGGGCCATCACAGGATTCACGTATCAACCCCATGGAAACCTTTATTGGATCAATTGTGCATTACCATACCTGTATGAAATATAATTGTAGCACGCCCAATAATATCTTAAAATTTTCATAGCGATGTAGAATACACAACCAAATAAGCCAAGTGTGCCATATTGTAAAGATGGTAATTATTCACATAATTGTGGAAAGAATGTGCCCAAAAAGCTGGCCGAATCACTCATTTTAGAATGTTTAAATCCTTAATTGCAATACTTCATCTTCAAACATGTAAAATAGATTTATACATGTAAATAGTCATGTGGGCTGATTCAAATTATAAACAATGTTATCCTTTAACTGTTTTCATTATGAGGACTTTAAACCTTTCCTGTACATTCCATTCGATTGTAGCAAAATCCAATGTTGGGCCTGTTGTGGACAATTATATACATGTTAGTACTCTAGGAACAGACCAATCTGCTATAGCCCCATAATAAAAATACATCTGAATTAAAACTAACTATGTGTAATGGTTTGCTGCTCTCAACATCAAGATATTTGGTTAAAACGTATTGGCATTCTTATGAAATTTTACAAGTTTCTGGTCTTCTGTTTTATGAAAATGGTTCATTGGACAATATTGCATATTTTAATCAGCTCACATCCATGATTATTCACTTGTACATATGCATTTTAGACATTTGAAGATTCAATATTTAAATTATTGATAATGACATCTTCAGAAATCAGCAATTCAGACAGCTTTTTGGGCACATTACCACAATTGTGTGAATCATTTATAATCTTTATATCTAGCACACCTGGATCATTTGGTTGTGTATTCTACATCACTATGACCATTTTAAGACAAAATGGATTTTGTCCAACATTCTGCACATTCTCAATCATGAAACATTTGATCTCAATATTGTTCTGTTCCGAATGTTTTTTTTTAACAGAATGGACAAAGTTTTGTTGACTTTACCCTTTGTCAAAAATGTTTTTAAATGCATTGTTTAGGATTGCAAATGCGAATCAAGTTATTGCGCACTTCACAGGGTAGGCGTTCCCTAACGGAAATATACAAATGTTGGCTAGAACACGCCAATAGGCTCTCGCTAGCTTGTGCTTGGCTCTGCCCACCTCTTTGCTTTTTCTGCCTACTTCTATTCCTGCGCCGACTGAGATGGCCGCCTCGCTTCGCGTTCCTAGGAAACTATGCAGTTTTTTGTTTTTTTTACGTGTTATTTCTTACATTAGTACCCCAGGTCATCTTAGGTTTCATTACATACAGTCGAGAAGAACTACTGAATATAAGATCAGCGTCAACTCACCATCAGTACGACCAAGAATATGTTTTCCGCGACGAGGATCCTGTGTTCTGCCTTACAAACAGGACAACGGAATGGATCGCATGCAGCGACCCAAAAAAACGACTCCGAAAAAGAGGGAAATGAGGCGGTCTTCTGGTCAGACTCCGAAAAAGGGCACATCGCGCACCACTTCCCAGCATTCTTCTTGCCAATGTCCAGTCTCTCGACAACAAGGTTGATGAAATCCGAGCAAGGGTGGCATTCCAGAGGGACATCAGAGACTGCAACGTTCTCTGCTTCACGGAAACATGGCTTACTGGAAAGACGCTATCCAGGGCGGTGCAGCCAACGGGTTTCTCCACGCATCGCGCCGACAGAAACATACATTTCTCTCTGGTAAGAAGAGTGGCGGGGGCGTATGCCTCATGACTAACGGGACATGGTGTGATGAAGGAAACATACAGGAACTCAAATCCTTCTGTTCACCTGATTTAGAATTCCTCACAATCAAATGTAGACCGCATTATCTTCCAAGAGAATTCTCTTCGATTATAATCACAGCTGTATATACCCCCCCCCTCTTTGCAAACTGGAAACCATTTATCCGGAGGCTGCATTCATTGTAGCTGGGGATTTTGACAAAGCTAATCTGAAAACAAGACTCCCTAAATGTTTTCAGCATATCGATTGCGCAACCAGGGGTGGTAAAACCTTGGATCATTGTTACTAACTTCCGCGACGCATATAAGGCCCTGCCCCGCCCCCCTTTCGGGAAAGCTGACCACGACTCCATTTTGCTGATCCCTGCCTACAGGCAGAAGCTAAAACAAGAGGCTCCCACGCTGAGGTCTGTCCAACGCTGGTCAGACCAAGCTGACTCCACACTCCAAGACTGCTTCCATCACGTGGACTGGGACATGTTTCGTATTGCGTCAGATGGAAATATTGACGAATACGCTGATTCGGTGTGCGAGTTCATTAGAACGTGCGTCGAAGATGTCATTCCCATAGCAACGATAAAAACATTCCCAAACCAGAAACAGTGGATTAATGGCAGCATTCGCGTGAAACTGAAAGCGCGAACCACTGCTTTTAATCAGGGCAAGGTGTCTGGTAACATGACCGAATATAAACAATGCAGCTATTCCCTCCGCAAGGCTATTAAACAAGCTAAGCGTCAGTACAGAGACAAAGTGGAATCTCAATTCAATGGCTCAGACACAAGAGGCATGTGGCAGGGTCTACAGTCAATCACGGACTACAAGAAGAAACCCAGCCCAGTCACGGACCAGGATGTCTTGCTCCCAGGCAGACTAAATAACTTTTTTGCCCGCTTTGAGGACAATACAGTGCCACTGACACGGCCTGCAACGAAAACATGCGGTCTCTCATTCACTGCAGCCGAGGTGAGTAAGACATTTAAACGTGTTAACCCTCGCAAGGCTGCAGGCCCAGACGGCATCCCCAGCCGCGCCCTCAGAGCATGTGCAGACCAGCTGGCCGGTGTGTTTACGGACATATTCAATCAATCCTTATACCAGTCTGCTGTTCCCACATGCTTCAAGAGGGCCACCATTGTTCCTGTTCCCAAGAAAGCTAAGGTAACTGAGCTAAACGACTACCGCCCCGTAGCACTCACTTCCGTCATCATGAAGTGCTTTGAGAGACTAGTCAAGGACCATATCACCTCCACCCTACCTGACACCCTAGACCCACTCCAATTTGCTTACCGCCCAAATAGGTCCACAGACGATGCAATCTCAACCACATTGCACACTGCCCTAACCCACCTGGACAAGAGGAATACCTATGTGAGAATGCTGTTCATCGACTACAGCTCGGCATTCAACACCATAGTACCCTCCTCCCTGGGTCTCGACCCCGCCCTGTGCAACTGGGTACTGGACTTCCTGACGGGCCGCCCCCAGGTGGTGAGGGTAGGCAACAACATCTCCTCCCCGCTGATCCTCAACACGGGGGCCCCACAAGGGTGCGTTCTGAGCCCTCTCCTGTACTCCCTGTTCACCCACGACTGCGTGGCCACGCACGCCTCCAACTCAATCATCAAGTTTGCGGACGACACAACAGTGGTAGGCTTGATTACCAACAACGACGAGACGGCCTACAGGGAGGAGGTGAGGGCCCTCGGAGCGTGGTGTCAGGAAAATAACCTCACACTCAACGTCAACAAAACTAAGGAGATGATTGTGGACTTCAGGAAACAGCAGAGGGAACACCCCCCTATCCACATCGATGGAACAGTAGTGGAGAGGGTAGCTAGTTTTAAGTTCCTCGGCATACACATCACAGACAAACTGAATTGGTCCACTCACACTGACAGCGTCGTGAAGAAGGCGCAGCAGCGCCTCTTCAACCTCAGGAGGCTGAAGAAATTCGGCTTGTCACCAAAAGCACTCACAAACTTCTACAGATGCACAATCGAGAGCATCCTGGCGGGCTGTATCGCCGCCTGGTACGGCAACTGCTCCGCCCTCAACCGTAAGGCTCTCCAGAGGGTAGTGAGGACTGCACAACGCATCACCGGGGGCAAACTACCTGCCCTCCAGGACACCTACACCACCCGTTGTTACAGGAAGGCCATAAAGATCATCAAGGACATCAACCGCCCAAACCACTGCCTGTTCACCCCGCTATCATCCAGAAGGCGAGGTCAGTACAGGTGCATCAAAGATGGGACCGAGAGACTGAAAAACAGCTTCTATCTCAAGGGCATCAGACTGTTAAACAGCCACCACTAACATTGAGTGGCTGCTGCCAACACACTGTCATTGACACTGACCCAACTCCAGCCACTTTAATAATGGGAATTGATGGGAAATGATGTAAATATATCACTAGCCACTTTAAACAATGCTACCTTATATAATGTTACTTACCCTACATTATTCATCTCATATGCATATGTATATATTGTACTCTACATCATCGACTGCATCCTTATGTAATACATGTTTCACTAGCCACTTTAACTATGCCACTTTGTTTACTTTGTCTACACACTCATCTCATATGTATATACTGTACTCGATACAATCTACTGTATGCTGCTCTGTACCATCACTCATTCATATATCCTTATGTACATATTCCTTATCCCCTTACACTGTGTATAAGACAGTAGTTTTGGAATTGTTAGTTAGATTACTTGTTGGTTATCACTGCATTGTCGGAACTAGAAGCACAAGCATTTCGCTACACTCGCATTAACATCTGCTAACCATGTGTATGTGACAAATAAAATTTGATTTGACTCATTTGTTCCCATTGGAAGTGACAGGCTGTGGTCTTAAGTTTTATGCAACGGGTGGGTCTAATCCTGAATGCTGATTGGTTAAAACTGCATTCCAGACGATGTCAATTCTACAAGTTGCCACCACTAAATCTATTATGTTAAAAGGCCCATTTACTCTGTTCCATTTGACTGCGCAATCCACTGTCATCAGCCCAGCCAGGCAATTTATAAACTGGATCTCCACTATAAAAAGCATCTAGACATTATCTCACATATATTTTAGACTAACATTTTGTTTTCAACAGGGAAATTTGAATAAACCTCACTGTCCATCTCCGACATTTGCAACATTGTTTCAATATTCAAATTCGATCTCCTGCTGACACAGACAGGCATGCAGTGTCTCAGCCAGCCGAAATCATGAATCAGCTGGCATCATTTTTATGGATATATATTTTGTTTTTTTATTAAAATGAAAAGTAGCTCATTTGCAGTCTTTCCAGCTTCCGATTGAAGTGATTGTGTTACTGTTGCCGTGTCGTTGGCTAGCTCCTCCGAATAACAGGGACCTGACGAGTGAGCACATTTTCTATGACAATGCAAGTGCGGCTACTTTCCCGTTATTTCCCGTTATGCACTTTTTGACTTGACTATGTTAGCCGTATTTGGCTAGCTAGCAAGCAATGGATAAGAAAGTTGCCAGCCTGGATGACAATGGAACATTTAGAATGAACGACTGGGGCCGCAACATTACAAATGTAAAAAGACTGAACAACTGGGTCGTGTCTCTACCAACCCTAGATTTGTGTGGGGACTATATCTTGCAGAAGGATTACATAGTATGAGTAAATTAGTCAAAATAATGTTTAATGAAAATACGTCAATCATTATTTTAATATGTTGGTAACTCATGGTATAAAAGTGATAATGCCTTTCGAAGACAGCGTTTGGAGGATATATTGGCACGGTCTGCAGGCCAACGACGAACAAAACCCGTGGGCATCCGAGTCGCGCAGTGATCTAAGACACTGCAATGCCTAGTTCGAATCCAGGCTGTATCACATCTGCAGGTAGCCAGCCTAGCGTTTGGCCAGTTGCTAGATGACTATGGTAAAAATCTGTTCTGTCCCTGAACCTGAAAAAGGCAGTTAACCCACTGTTCCTTGGCAGTCATTGTAAATAAGAATTTGTTCTTAACTGACTTCCCTAGTTAAATTTACAAAATATATCCACTTAAATATAACATTTTCGGCTTTGGAGAAGGCACGAGAGGGTGGCTAAAGCCATGCCAGCTAGCTTCAAAAACACGTTATCCAGCTGTGTAACTATAATACATGAGCGTCATTGGCGTATACTAGTGTGTTTCATAGAGAGGTTTGAATTAACGCAAATAAATTGTAATGTGTATATTTTACCTGATCTGGACTTGAACATCAAGGACGCGAGCGCCGCCATGTTGGATCACGTGACGTCAACGTTGTCACATCAACTTCTAAACTACTGACCGCTTATCCCTAGTTTGCCAAAGTCAAAATTGTCTACGTCCTAAAAAAATCTTAAACTAAAATTAGCTTTTTGGTATTAATTGAAGATTACGTTTTGGCATAAAATTGCCAGTGTGGTCAAGGTTTGTTTTTTTTTTTAAATAGTTAAAAAGAGAAATTGTAGAAATAGGCGGGGTTTAACCATAATTGTGGCTGTGGTAACTAGTTCGTCCACTAAACCCGCGGAATCCAAAATTTGAAAATCCAGTTACAAAAAGGCTAGCAAGACGAAATAGCGCGAAAGTTAGTCATTATTTTTGTCCTGAAGATAAAATATTGAACCCTTATACAAGAACGTGAGTAGATAATTATGTTCAATTAATTTGACAGACTTTAGATATTAACGTTGTATTGGTAGCTAAACGTTAGCTAGCCAACACGCCTCGACAACATTTACTAGCTAATGTAGCTAGCTAAATGTAATAGTATGACATTAACCCAACCCATATGCTTCGAATGTTACTATTACGATAATTACATACACGTTAACTGTAGCTTTAGTGTTTGCAGCATTTCAAGTAAAAACATGTGCATTAATAAGTAGTAAGTGTACTGCATTGTCGATCGAGTCGGGAAAGTCTGGCCGCGCGCTCAGGACTGATTTCTGAGAACATGTCTAACTTCGTCTTCTGCAAGCTGTCAAACTATCGTAAATACAGCACCAGCTAACTTACACGCGGTTTATCAGTGCCCAAAATCACTTTCTAGCTCAGTTCCAACTCTGTTTGTCAATGAAGCTAGCAAGTAGTAGTTAGCAGGTACATTGCGCAGTAGTGATATGTAGTACGCAAACGAGTCGTTATTTTTGAACGATTCTTTACTGACTCGAGTCATGATTAAATTGAACGAGTCACTGAGAAACTAGTCTTTCGTTTGACGTGCTCCGACCATTTATGTCTATAAACCAGATAGTAAACAGTAGCAGCAGCGTATGTGAGGAGTCAGTTAATGCAAAAATGGGTCAGTGCAGCTAACTATTTAGCAGTCCTATGGCTTGGGGGTAGAAGTTGTTCAGGTTCCAGACTTGGTGAGCTGTGCGGTAGTAGTAGAGAACAGTCCGTGGCTGGTGTCGTTGACAACAATTGTTAGGACCTTCCTTTGACAGCGCCTGGTATTCTAAACTGAAACTCATGATTAGTTGATTATTGGAGTCAGGTGTGTTAACGGGGGCTGGGACAAAAATGTGACACCAATTAGGCCCCTGAGGACTGGAGTTGCCCATCCCTGCTCTACACTCTGTAGTGCCCTGGGGTCGGGTGCCAAGCAGTTGTCATACCAAGCGGTGATGGAGCCAGTCAAGATGCTCTCAATGGTGCAGTTGAAGAGCTTTTTGAGGATCTGAGGGCCCATGCCAAATCTTTTCAACCTCCTGGGGGGGAAGAGGCATTGTTGTGCCCTCTTCACAACTGTGTTGGGGTTTTTGGACTAGTGCTGGTCAAAATATATCACTTTTTTTATTTTAATTTTATGATGGTGTGACGGTATTCAAATTGTATTTTTCACATACACGTGTTTAGCAGATGTTATTGCGGGTGTAGCGAAATGCTTGTGTTTCTAGCTCTTAACAGTACAGCAATATCTAACAGAAATATCAAACAATTGCACAACAATACACACAAATCTAAAGGAATGGAATTAAAAATATATAAATATTGGACGAGCAATGTCAGAGGAGCATAGACTTAGCTACAGTAGGATAGAATACTCTATATACATGTGAGTAATGCAAAATATGTTAACATTATTAAAGTGACTAGTGTTCTATTATTTTTATTTAACTGGGCAAGTCAGTTAAGAATAAATTCTTATTTAGAATGATGGCCTACCAAAAGGCCTCCTGTGGGGACGGGGGCTGGGATAAAAAGTTAGAATGATGGCCTACCAAAAGACCTCCTGTGGGGACGGGGGCTGGAATAAAAAAATATATATATATATTAGAGGTCGACCGATTAATCGGAATGGCCGATTAATTAGGCCCGATTTCAAGTTTTCATGACAATCGGTAATCTGTATTTTTGGGTGCCGATTTAAAAAAAAAAATTATTATTTTTTTTTTACTTGATTTAAAAAAAATACCTTTAACTAGGCAAGTCAGTTAAGAACACATTCTTATTTTCAATGAATGCCTAGGAACGGTGGGTTAACTGCCTTGTTCAGGGGCAGAATGACAGATTTTCACCTTGTCAGCTCGGGGGATGCAATCTTGCAACCTTACAGTTAACTTGTCCAAAGCAATAATGACCTGCCTCTCTCTCGTTGCACTCCACGAGGAGACTGCCTGTTACGCGAATGCAGTAAGCAGTATTGCAGTAAACCAAGGTAAGTTACTAGCTAGCATTAAATTTTATCTTATAAAAAACAATCAATCATAATCATAATATTATCTAGCGTGTCCTGCGTTGCATGTAATCTGACTGAGCATACAAGCATCTAAGTATCTGACTGAGCGATGGTAGGCAGAAGCAGATGAGTAAACATTCATTCAAACAGCACTTTCGTGCGTTTTGCCAGCAGCTCTTCGTTGTGCGTCAAGCATTGTGCTGTTTATGACTTCAAGCCTATCAACTCCCGAGATGAGGCTGGTCTAACCGAAGTGAAATGGCTAGCTAGTTAGTGTGTGCTAACTAGAGGGATGGAAGCTATGCTGTTACACTGGCAATACTAAAGTGCCTATAAGAACATCCAATAGTTAGGTTAATGAAATACAAATGGTATAGAGGGAAATAGTCCTATAATTCCTATAATAACTGCAACCTAAAACTTCTTACCTGGGAATATTGAAGACCCATGTTAAAAGGAACCACCAGCTTTCATATGTTCTCATGTTCTGAGCAAGGAAATGAAACGTTAGCTTTCTTACATAGCACATTGCACCTTTACTTTATTCTCCAACACTTTCTTTTTGCATTATTTAAACCAAATTGAACATGTTTCATTATTTACTTGAGGCTAAATTGATTTTATTGATGTATTATATTAAGTTAAAATAAGTGTTCATTCAGTATTGTTGTTGTTATTAATAAAAAATAATAAAAAACTTTTTGATCGGCCGATTAATCGGTAGCGGCTTTTTTGGGGGGGCCCTCCAATAATCGGTATCGGCGTTGAAAAATCATAATCGGTCGACCTCTAATATATATCATATACTATATATACACTGCTCAAAAAATAAAGGGAACACTAAAATAACACATCCTAGATCTGAATGAAATATTCTTATTAAATACTTTTTTCTTTACATAGTTGAATGTGCTGACAACAAAATCGCACAAATTATCAATGGAAATCAAATTTATCAACCCATGGAGGTCTGGATTTGGAGTCACACTCAAAATGAAAGTGGAAAACCACACTACAGGCTGATCCAACTTTGATGTAATGTCCTTAAAACAAGTCCAAATGAGGCTCAGTAGTGTGTGTGGCCTCCACGTGCCTGTCTGACCTCCCTACAACGCCTGGGCATGCTCCTTATGAGGTGGTGGGTGGTCTCCTGAGGGATCTTCTCCCAGACCTGGACGAAAGCATCTGCCAACTCCTGGACAGTCTGTGGTGCAATGTGGTGTTGGTGGATGGAGCGAGACATGATGTCCCAGATGTGCTCAATTGGATTCAGGTCTGGGGAGCGGGCGGGCCAGTCCATAGCATCAATGCCTTCATCTTACAAGAACTGCTGACACACTCCAGCCACATGAGGTCTAGCATTGTCTTGCATTAGGAGGGACCCAGGGCCAACCGCACCAGCATTTGGTCTCACAAGGGGTCTGAGGATCTCATCTCGGTACCTAATGGCAGTCAGGCTACCTCTGGCGAGCATATGGAGGGCTGTGCAGCCCCCCAAAGAAATGCCACCCCACACCATGACTGACCCACCGCCAAACCGGTCATGCTGGAGGATGTTGCAGGCAGCAGAATGTTCTCCACGGCGTCTCCAGACTGTCACGTCTGTCACATGTGCTCAGTGTGAACCTGCTTTCATCTGTGAAGAGCACAGGGCGCCAGTGGCGAATTTGCCAATCTTGGTGTTCTCTGGCAAATGCCAAACATCCTGCACGGTGTTGGGCTGTAAGCACAACCCCCACCTGTGGACGTCGGGCCCTCATACCACCCTCGTGGAGTCTGTTTCTGACCATTTGAGCAGACATGCACATTTGTGGCCTGCTGGAGGTCATTTTGCAGGACTGGCAGTGCTCCTCCTGCTCCTCCTTGCACAAAGGCGGAGGTAGTGGTCCTGCTGCTGGGTTATTGGCCCCCTACGGCCTCCTCCACGTCTCCTGATGTACTGGCCTGTCTCCTGGTAGCGCCTCCATGCTCTGGACACTACGCTGACAGATACCGCAAACATTCTTGCCACAGCTCGTATTGATGTGCCATCCTGGATGAGCTGCACTACCTGAGCCACTTGTGTGGGTTGTAGACTCCACTAGAGTGAAAGCACCGCCAGCATTCAAAAGTGACCAAAACATCAGCCAGGAAGCATAGGAACTAAGAAGTGGTCTGTGGTCGTCACCCCCCACCTTTATTGGGGGTGTCTTGCTAATTGCCTATAATTTCCACCTGTTGTCTATTCCATTTGCACAACAGCATGTGAAATGTATTGTCAATCAGTGTTGCTTCCTACGTGGACAGTTTGATTTCACAGAAGTGTGATTGACTTGGAGTTACATTGTATTTAGTCAGCCACCAATTGTGCAAGTTCTCCCACTTAAAAAGATAAGAGAGGCCTGTAATTTTCATCATAGGTACACTTCAACTATGACAGACAAAATGAGAAAAAAAATCCAGAAAATCACATTGTAGGATTTTTAATGAATTGATTTGCAAATTATGGTGGAAAATAAGTATTTGGTCACCTACAAACAAGCAAGATTTCTGACTCTCACAGACCTGTAACTTCTTCTTTAAGAGGCTCCTCTGTCCTCTACTCGTTACCTGTATTAATGGCACCTGTTTGAACTTGTTATCAGTATAAAAACACCTGTCCACAACCTCAAACAGTCACACTCCAAACTCCACTATGGCTAAGACCAAAGAGCTGTCAAAGGACACCAGAAACAAAATTGTAGACCTGCACCAGGCTGGGAAGACTGAATCTGCAATAGGTAAGCAGCTTGGTTTGAAGAAATCAACTGTGGGAGCAATTATTAGGAAATGGAAGACATACAAGACCACTGATAATCTCCCTCGATCTGGGGCTCCACGCAAGATCTCACCCCGTGGGGTCAAAATGATCACCAGAACGGTGAGCAAAAATCCCAGAACCACACGGGGGGACCTAGTGAATGACCTGCAGAGAGCTGGGGCCAAAGTAACAAAGGCTACCATCAGTAACACACTACGCCGCCAGGGACTCAAATCCTGCAGTGCCAGACGTGTCCCCCTGCTTAAGCCAGTACATGTCCAGGCCCGTCTGAAGTTTGCTAGAAAGCATTTGGATGATCCAGAAGTAGATTGGGAGAATGTCATATGGTCAGATGAAACCAAAATATTACTTTTTGGTAAAAACTCAACTCGTCGTGTTTGGAGGACAAAGAATGCTGAGTTGCATCCAAAGAACCCCATACCCACTGTGAAGCATGGGGGTGGAAACATCATGCTTTGGGGCTGTTTCTTTGCAAAGGGACCAGGACGACTGATCCGTGTAAAGGAAAGAATGAATGGGGCCATGTATCGTGAGATTTTGAGTGAAAACCTCCTGCCATCAGTAAGGGCATTGAAGATGAAACGTGGCTGGGTCTTTCAGCATGACAATGATGTCAAACACACCGCCCGGGCAACGAAGGAGTGGCTTCGTAAGAAGCATTTCAAGGTCCTGGAGTGGCCTTGCCAGTCTCCAGATCTTTGGAGGGAGTTGAAAGTCCGTGTTGCCCAGCAACAGCCCCAAAACATCCCTGCTCTAGAGGAGATCTCTATGGAGGAATGGGCCAAAATACCAGCAACAGTGTGTGTGTGTGAACCTTGTGAAGACTTACAGAAAACATTTGACCTCTGTCATTGCCAACAAAGGGTATATAACAAAGTATTGAGAAACTTTTGTTATTGATCAAATACTTATTTTCCACCATAATTTGCAAATAAATTCATTAAATCCTACAATGTGATTTTCTGGATTTTTTTTTCTAATTTTGTCTGTCATAGTTGAAGTGTACCTATGATGAAAATTACAGACTTTTTTATCATCTTTTTAAGTTGGAGAACTTGCACAATTGGTGGCTGACTAAATACTTTTTTGCCCCACTGTATTTCCAAAATTAAAATCACTTGGAGCTGATTTCCTGTTGTTTTTAGTCTTTAAAAAATCATTATTGCTCAGAAAAGTTGGGAGGCCAAATAAAACCGCTTGCGGGCCACCATTTGGGGAACCCTGATGTAAACCCAGGATTGCTGATGCTTTGTATTTGCCAGTGAGAGGCTTTGAAGTCACTGGAGTGTGAGGCCAGTCACGGCCTTCCTATTAATCTATATCCCCTACAAACCTCACTACCCAAAATTCCACCCCAGCCCCATCCAACCTCTGACCCTGTCAAACTCCCCCAATTGACAATAAAATACATGTTCATCTGTTTCTTTCACCATACACCCATCACACATTCCAGTAACATGCTTCCCTACCAAGTTCAAATAATTGAATCCCATATGCCTTAATCTCATCCTACACTCTCTCTAAAAAAAAAAATTTTTAAACAACAGAACAGATGACCAGAGAACTGGAATTACATTTACTCTCCCGGGTGGCCAACACGAAAGCCATGCCACCAGTCTTCTGATCTGACCCGGTGGGTCATAGCTCAATAGCCCAGCATCAATAACCCAACAAGCTAACTAGGTGACCCAGCTGGCTGGTTCAAAATAATCCAATGTGTGTTCTGTCCAATATTTATTTAAATTGGGTTGTTTTTAACCAAGCATTTGTTGTTGTTGACATTACTTAATATCTACGGTTCCCATTACAAGACCCAATTTCTTGTACATATTTCCTTTTTACTATATTTTCCTCTGCCAGCATCTAACCTAAACTTTTGGATTCCTGTTTTTAACCTCTCCTCTCCTTAATTGCACCTGTAAATCTACTAAATAATTTCCATTGACTCCTGTTTGAGCAGGGATCCAAAAAAATTGAATCTCTATCCCATTTCTTTATAACCTTAACAACATAATTTCTATCCATCCGTTCTGACTTCCCTGATCTTAGACTACACAAAACTGATGCAGAATCTGAACATATTACTACTCTTCTTCGTTGCACCTCATCTATCCATTAAGTGCTGTTCTTCCTGACATTGTACCCTAAGCGGAACCTAGGTTGAAGATGACCTCGAGCGGAACTACAACGTCAGAAGAACAGCACTCACTAGCGGTCTCTCGAGGCTCGTATGGCCAGAGAGGAAGGCCAATTTGGATACTCTTTAGCCTATTTAGGCCTACTCCAATAGATTGTACAATAAATATGTATGTTATCATTCTGGATGGAACATAATTAATAGTGCCAACCATACAGAATCCAATGGCGCCTGCCAACATTAACACCATGGTTCTGATTTTTAACCTGCTTTGTCCATCCACAGTCCATCTCGACTGTCTGAGGCTGGACCCACCATGGGCAGCTACAGTGACTCCACCAGTGACCTGGACGAGGATCTCCCTGTGTATGACTTCCTCCAGCCCAGATGTAGTCTGAGCCAAGCCTCCCAGATCCACACAGACCAACCAGACCTGGTGGTCCTGGACAGCTCTCATACAGACCTCCCCATAGGGTTGGCTGATGTTATGATGATCAGTAGTGATGATGAGGATGTTCCCTATATCCCCCTGGCGCTGAGACTCAAACAGAGACAGGAGGGTTTGGAGCCTGCATCCTCCACACTCTGTAATGGACAGGACAACCATCACTCCTCTCCAGACCTTCCTATTGGTTTAGGCCTGTTGGCACTGAATGGTTACTCAGAGTCCGAACCTCTATTCACCTCATACGAGACCCTAAACAGTCATTGTAGGAAGGAGAAAGGTGGAGGACCAGACTGGGATGACCCAGAGGAGGCAGCTCTCCCTCAGCTGTGGCCCCCGCCAAAGCCATCCTCCTGGGCTAGGAGCACAATCTCCCCTGCCAAGAGGAAGCCCTCCAAGATGACTGGTAAGGAGATCCAGGGTTCCAGGGAGGTGCTGAGGAGGGAAGCCAGGGAGAGGCAACAGGGGGACAAGGAGGCACGGATGCTGCAGCAGGAGAGGCAGAAGGCAGAGAAGGCGGCCCTGGCAGAGGCTGTGAAAGCACTGCGACCAGAGGAGTGCATCAAACACATGGTGGTGTCTGTGGATCCAGGTGTGTTGAAGAGAGGCAGTGGCTGTGTTTTGATTCCCTACCTTTTTCCCCAGAGTGTGCACTTGCTCACAGTCTCACCCGCATGGATTTAAAAGCATTGAATAGGTGTAAGTAAGGGCTACACAGAGGATTTTGTAGTTCCCAGTTTCCAGTGTGTGTGTGTGTGTGTGTGTGTGTGTGTGTGTGTGTGTGTGTGTGTGTGTGTGTGTGTGTGTGTGTGTGTGTGTGTGTGTGTAGCTCTGTTGCAGTTGGAAGGTGGGGGCCATTTGCTGACGTCACTCCAGGCCATGGGCTGCAGCTGTGCCATAGAGAAACAGCCCCTCCCTCGCAGCGTCAACTGGGTCAGGAGAACACCTAGCACTCAGGTGACTGGAGCATCTCACACACATCTCTCTATCGCTTATCCATTCTGTATTAACCAAGCACAAGTGTGTTTTTATCTTCATCTTAATCATGCAACGCAACTAGGGATGTGACACATCAAAACTGTTTCTTAATGTTTAAACTGCCATTTTACATGTGAATTTGCAATGCTGCCAAAAACTGTTTGGGTCTCATGGTGCATCCCTTTCAGATGGGTAAACATAGTACATGTACCATCATTACTGTACCTCAATTCCACCTTCTCATTTTCCATACAGGACTTAGCTGCTGTCTGATGCCTTTCTCTGCCATTTTTCAAACGATTAATGACGATGACGTAGTGGTGGAGCGTCGCTCTCCAAAATAATTGATTCCTCAACTCCTTGATTGTCGACTCTCGGTTTCGACTCCCATTTCTTGGTGTCAAGATTCGATTCCGCTACAAATAGACTCCTAAGATTCAATATTTTGGGAACGGAGGAGACTATTTGCTGTACTTCTGAGAACATCAACACTTGCATCTTTCATAGCGATCTATCGAGGGACGGAGAGAGAGGGGTAGGGCACAGTATAGGCAGTTCGTGCACTAGGCCTATCTATCGAAATGGAATGCTGTATCTTGCAATTTCTTGGCTTGCCATGTCTTGCAACTTCAGTAAAAAGCAGAGTCTATCGTCAATGAATAGGCGAGGATATTCTACACACAACAGACTGAACTGAACACACTCACATTATTAAGGACGCAAGAGCAGGGTTGTAATCATTAGTTCAAACAGTGTCCTGGTAATCTGAATCTTGCAATGTCTGTTTTGGATGCCTTGCAAATTTACCAAAGTAGCCTAAAGTTTGCCCCTTCCTCTCTTGTTTCGTTTAAATTACACAACTTTCTCCAGGCCTTTATTGCCTATCGTCTAGTCAGGCTATTACACGGAAAATAATGTTTTGTGATAACTGCACTGGGATTTTAATTATGTGGGGGGACGTTTTTTGGTTAGGGATCTTTCTTCACGTTATGTATCCCAATCTCTTTTAAACGTTTACACTCAACCCATAGCTTTTTGTGGTCGTGTTGAATCCGTGATGCATTATGGGTACATTTTTACTGATTGACTGATGTAAAAATAATAACGCGTAGTTATTCATTATGCCAGGTGATTTGTAGATCAGTCACTTGGCAGTCGCTGACTGCAGTGGTTGATCTATGTCGAACAAGCAAATCAAAGCCCTTAATCTCTGTTGTTTCTCAGACAGGTGAGGTGTTGTGTATCCCGGAGGCCCACACAGTGATGCAAGTACCTGTTGATGACTTCATCAACCTGATCCACAGCTACACTCAGGTGAGTGACACCTCTCTGGGTTGGGCATGGCTATGGTTTCATCCCACTTCCTGTTTCTGCTGACTAGCTTGAATGTGCTAGTTGGGGAGGGGTGTACAGAGTGTACAAAACATTAGGAACACCTTCCTAACATTGAGTTGCACCCCCCTTTGCCCTCAGAACAGCCTTAATTCATTGGAGCATGGACTTTACAAGGTGTCAATCGTTCCACAGGGATGCTGGCCCATGTTGACTCCAATGCTTCCCACAGTAGTAAAGTTGGCTGGCTGTCCTATGGGGTTTGAACCATTCTTAATACACACAGGAAACTGTTTGTGTGAAACTCAACAGCGTTGCAGTTCTTGGCACACTCAAAACTATTTTCTTGTCCATTCACCCTCTGAATGGCACACTTACACAATCCATGTCTCAATGGTCTCAAGGTTAATTTATTTTTATTTTTCCTCTCCTCTCCCTCAGCTACACTGATTGAAGTGGATTTAACAGGTCTTTCTTTTGCCCATCTTAATCTTTTATTTTTATTGGCCAGTCTGAGATATTGCTTTTTCTTTGCCTAAAAGGCCATCATCCCAGAGTCGCCTCTTCACTGTTGGAGTTGAGACTGGTGTTTTGCGGGTACTATTTAATGAAGCTGCCAGTTGTGAGGCGTCTTTCTCAAACTAGACACTCTAATGTACTTGTTCATTTGTGCGCTGGAGCCTCCCACTCCTCTTTCTATTCTGGTTAGAGCCAGTTTGTGCTGTTTTGTGAAGGGAGTAGTACATACCGTTGTACAAGATCTTCAGTTTCTTGGCAATTTCTCTCAGAACAAGAATAGACTGACGAGTTTCAGAAGAAAGGTCTTTGTTTCTGGCCATTTTATTTATTTGTACCCTTTTTTTCTCCCCAATTTCGTGTTATCCAATTGGTAGTAGTTACAGTCTTGTCTCATCGCTGCAACTCTGGTAAGGACTCGAGAGGCGAAGGTCGAGAGACATGTGTCCTCCGAAACACAACCCAACCAAGCCGCACTGCTTCTTGACACAATGCACAGCTAGCTGCACCAATGGATCAGAGGAAACACCTGGCAACCTGGTCAGCGTGCACTGCGCCCGACCCGCCACAGGAGTCACTATTGCACGACTGGACAAGGACATCCCTGCCGGCCAAACCCTCCCTAACCCAGACGACTCTGGGCCAATTGTGCGCCGCCCCATTGGCCTCCCGGCTGCGACAGAGCCTGGGCTCGAACCCAGAATCTCACGCACAGCTAGCACTGCATCGCCTTAGTGCCACCCGGGAGGCCACGTTTCTGGCCATTTTGAGCCTGTAATCGAACCCATAAATGCTGATGCTCCAGATACTTAACTAGTCTAAAGAAGGCCAGTTTTATTGCTTCTTTAATCAGGACAACAGTTTTCAGCTGTGCTAACATCATTACAAAAGGGTTTTCTAATGTTCAATTAGCCTTTTAAAATTATAAACTTGGACTAGCTAACACAACGTGCCATTGGAGCACAGGAGCGACGGTTGCTGGTAATGGGCCTCTGTACGCCTAAAAATCTGCCATTTCCATTTACAATAGTCATTAACATTGTCTACACTGTATTTCTGATCAATTTGATGTTATTTTAATGGACAATTTTTTTATTTTCTTTCAAAAACAATAATTTCTGAGTGACCCCAAACTTTTGAATGTTAGTGTAGAAAATGGTAAACCCTTGAATGAGTAGGTGTGTCCAAACTTTTGACTGGTACTGTATGTCAATTAGATTTCAGTATTTCATGTTCAATTAAAACATGTTTTCACTTTGTCATTGTGGGGTATTGGGTGAGAAATATAATTTATTCAATTTTGAATTCAGGCTGTAACACAACAAAATGTGGAATAAGTCAGGGTGTGAATACTTTCTGAAGGCACTGTGTTAGTCAGTACAACTACAACTCTGATCTAAAGATGAATGCATTTTTTCCCTCAAACATTGAAATTGTTTTGACTTTACAAATTGATACAATAGTCATTGAACACAGGTCACTTTAATAAAGTTTACATGCTGTTTTTTACCCACCTCATCTGTATATACTGTATTCTAGTCAAGGCTCATCCTATATAACTACAGCTGTACACACCTTTTCTATTAATATACTGTCCACAATGTATGTACATACCATTTATATGCATATAGTGCTTAGAGAAAGTTTGAAAACTTCAGCATTTTCTTTAATTCTGCCTACATTTGACCTAAATGTACTAATACACTGAACAAAAATATAAATGCAACAATTTGAATGATTTTACTGAGTTACAGTTCATATAAGGAAATCAATTGAATTAAATTCATTAGACCCTAATCTATGGATTTCACATGACTGGGAATACACCTGTTGGTGACCGATACTTTAAAAAAAGGATTGGGGCGACATATCTCCTTTGCATACAGTTGATCAGTCTAGTCTGTTGATACTGGCTCGTGGAATGTTGTCCCACTCCACTTCCATGGCTGTGCTAAGTTGCTGGATATTGGCGGGAACTGGAACATGCCATCGTCTACATAGATCCAGAAGAAGAAACCCGGATGTGGAGGTCCTGGGCTGGTGTGGTTACACATGGTCTGCCTGTTGGACATACTGCCAAATTCTCTAAAACAATGTCTCTAAAACAATGTTGAACATTCCTGCAGTCAGTATGACATTGAACGCTCCCTCAACTTGAGACATTTTAGGTAGAGAATGATCAAGCCATTGATGTGCAATGATCAAGCCATTTAATCGCCGTCTTGATATGCCACAACTGTCAAGTGGATGGATTATTTTGAATCAGGATAAATGCTCACTAACAGGGATTTAAACAAGTTTGTGCCAAACATTTGAAAGAAATAAGCTTTTTATGCAAATGGTAAATTCTGGGATCTTTTATTTCAGCTCATGAAATATGGGACCAACACTTTGTTGCTTTAATTCTTTTTTTGAGTATAGATGAAGTGTATCTGATTTTAAACAAATGGCACACAAAAAAATTATACTTTTTAATTTCTTTATTGAGCAAATTGATCCAACATTAACTTTCTTTGTGAGAAAAAGTATGTGAACCTCTAGATTAATGAGCTAAATAAAGTGTATGAAAGTAGTCAAATTGATTATTTTGTCCCATATTCCTTGCATGCAATGACTACATCAAGTTTGTAATTCTACAAACTCCTTGGATACATTTGCAGTTTTTTCTTGTTGTGGGTTATGATTTGCTGACCAGAATTGAATGGTGAATAATGTCTTGTGCCATTTTCTATTCAAGTAAGAGAAGAACATGTTTTTGAACAGTTCTAAATTAATCTTGATAATGCCATGATTTATGGAAAACCATGAATGTATCATGAATAATGATGAGTGAAAAGCTTACAGGAGGCTACAACAAAACATCCTAAAATGCTGACATGGGCTCACCATTGACAATGACCCGGAAGAGCATATTAGCGTGTTTTGTTGTAGCATATTGCTGATTTATAAACTGGGTGGTTTGAGCCCTGAATGCTGATTGTCTGAAAGTTGTGATATCAGACCCGCATACCACTGATATGAGAATGTATTTTTACTGCTCTAATTACATTGGTATCCAGGCACTCCACGTTGCGTTGTGCTTAAGAACAGACCTTAGCTGTGGTATTTTGGCCAGAATCCACACCCCCTCTGGCCTTGTTGCTTAAAAATACCTTGTTGTCGAGCAACAATAACATCAACCAAAAAGGCATAGTCACACATTGATGTGCAGTATTTCATGCTAAACATGTGTATAAAAAAAATACACAAAACAACCGTTGCCGTCTCAACACTTTTGTTGATAATAATTGCATCAATCCAGGACACTTTTAGAACTATTAGGCAATACACTGTGACTAGATTCTGACCTCCCTCACTCCTCCCTGTCTGTATGTTACCCAGGAACAGAGGGGTGGAGGTGCAGACTGTAGTGCCTCTTTGACCTCCTGGACCCTGGGTCTGCAGGCTCGCAACCCTGGCAGGACCCCCAGTCTGGTGGTCATAGACTTGGAGAAATACTTCAGGTGAGGGGGCTGAAGAGGGATGTGGTCTGTGTCCCAAATGGCACCATATTGCCTACAAAGTGCATTATGTAGGGACAAGGTACTATGCCACTGTGCACTTGGGGGTATTTCTAATAGTTTTATAAAGAATTTGTTTATTTATTTATTTTTTAAATTAAGCATTCATAATTAAATGGTTTATTGCTAGAAGTTATAATAAAGTGTTAGCATTTCAAATAAGTGTGACTTGGAGGAAGGAAAAGTGTTTCTTGTAGAAACATCAAACTTCGTCAAGCTGTGTTACATAAAAGTCCTCAATTTTGCCCCCAAAAACATTGTTTTATCTACAGATCCCAGAAATCCCAGAATCAGAAGAAGTTCCGGGATGCGGTCCTGGGGGATGAGCAAGCAGCAGTAAAGGGGGCAGTGAAAAAGAGGAGGAAGAAAGATGAAGGTGATGCACTGCCCAAGGTGTCTCGAGTTGAGGTAGAGGAGGTGGGTTGTCATGATTAGCAGCTGGTAATCATTTTACAATATAGTGTGTGGAATTGCTTTTGCAAATACTACTTGAGAAAGTTTTTAGTCTTTGAAACCAACTCAACTAAGTGCCGATCTGTCTCGGACAAGGTTGCTTACTTATTTTTATTGAACCTTTATTTAATTAGGCAAGTCAATTAAGAACCAATTATTATATACAATGAAGGCCTACCAGGGGGCAAAAAGCCTCCTGCAGGGATGGGGGCTGGGATTAAAAATAAGAAAATTAGGACAAAACACGCATCACAACAAGAGAGACGTCACACCACTACATAAAGAGATACCTAAGACAGCAACAGAATGGCAGCAACACAGCATGGTAGCAACATGACAACAACATGGTAGCGACACAACATGGCAGCAGCACAAACATTGTTAGACACAGACAACCGCACAAAGGGCAAAAAGGTAGAGACAACAATACATCACACGAAGCAACCCTACATTTGTCAGTAATAGTGTCCGAGTCTTTGAATGTAGATGGAGATAAAACTGTCCAGTTTGAGTGTTTGTTGCAGCTTGTTCCAGTCGCTAGCTGCAGTGAACTGAAACGAGGAGCGACCCAGGGATGTGTGTGCTTTGGGGACCTTTGACAGAATGTGACTGGCAGAACGGGTGTTGTATGTGGAGGATGAGGGTTGCAGTAGGTATCTCATATAGGGGGAGTGACACCTCAGAGGGTTTTATAAATAAGTATCAACCAGAGGGTCTTGCTTCAGGTTTACAGAGATGACCAATTTAGTATGGTCATCTGAATAAGGGCTAGTTTGGCAGCTGGGGTGAAAGAGGTGTAATTACGATAGAGGAAACCAGGTGTAGGTTTAACCTTAGCTTGCAGCTTTGATATGTGTTGAGAGAAGGACAGTGTACCAATTGGTGCCAATTGCATGCTCACTCTAAACTTGAAACATCTGTGGCATTGGGTTGTGCGACAACTGCATTTTTGTGGCCTTTTATTGTCCCCGGCACAAGGTGCACCTGTGTAATGATCATGCTGTTTAATCACCTTGATATGCCACACCTGTCAAGTGGATGGATTATTTTGGCAAAGGAGAAATGCTCATTAACAGGGATGTAAACACATTTGTGCACAACATTTTAGAGAAGCTTTTTGTGAGTATGGAACATTTCTGGGATCTTTTATTTCAGCTCATGAAACATTGGACCAACACTTTACATGATGCGTTCAGGGAGGAGGGGAGGATTGATCAGAGGTCCTTCAAAAGGGGGGTGGCCCACCCCTGGTGTAGATGAAGGGGAGGAGACGGGTTAAATAAGGATTTTTAAGCCTTGAGACATGGATTGTGTGTGTGCAATGTTTTGAGTGTGACGAACTGTGCCGCTGTTGGACTTTTCATGCGCAACAATTTCCTGTGTGTATCAAGAATGGTCCACCTCCCAAAGGACATCCAGCCAACTTGACATAACTGTGGGAAGCAGTGGAGTGAACATGGGCCAGCATCCCTGTGGAACGCTTTCTATACATTGTAGAGTCCATGCCCTAATGCTGTTCAGAGGGCAAAAGGGGTGCAACAAAGTATTAGGAAGTTTTCCCAAATGTTTTGTACACTGTATATAACGGTGGCATGTGAATGCA
Source organism: Oncorhynchus gorbuscha (assembly GCF_021184085.1). Classification (NCBI taxonomy): domain Eukaryota; kingdom Metazoa; phylum Chordata; class Actinopteri; order Salmoniformes; family Salmonidae; genus Oncorhynchus; species Oncorhynchus gorbuscha. The sequence goes on along the minus strand of NC_060178.1, from coordinate 83,804,981 downwards.
TTTCTAATGGGTATAGAGTAGCCTTAACAACACAATTATCACAACATAAGTTGTAATATGGCTTTTTTTTCCTGGCTTGGTTCCCCCATGATTTACACATACAGCTGCTGCAGCCCGAAGCACAGCTCAGGCCTGTTTTGATTTTGTCATCAAAAAACATTTATTCTCCTGTGCTAGAGTCTGCACTAGAATGGTCCGACTACACAATATTATGTTGGGCGCATTAAGTGATGCTCTGTATCGGTTGTTTTCATGATTTTGGATAGGAAGTATTGGAGAGAGAAATCTCAACTGAAGGCCTAAGTCCAATAGTCACGGTCCGCCACTTTCATTCTTTTACCCAGATTTTAGTAGAGATGCAGAGAAGCATATTTAGTGTCTTTAGAAAAATAACCACCCTCAGGAGGGTACAGACAGCTCGAGGTATTCTTAGATATGTAGAAAAATATACATTTGTTTACATACATTATGGGTCTAGATTGCAAGAAAAGGCTGTTTTCAGGTGTTTGAAAAATGCTAAATTCTCAAACTTACGGTCGGGAGGCCTAGCACTCCTATGGACCACCCCCCAGTCATCCTCACGTACTTTGGGCCCCCTCAGATTTTTGGGGTGTATGACGCCCCTGCACACCCATGTCCACTTGTATGGAGTAAAGGTAAGCCTACATGCTTCATGTCATGTAGGACACTTGTGTGACAGTTTTCCAAAGTACCTCTGTAACAGTCTCTTGGTCCTCCAACATCCATCCCATCAGGCCGTGGTACACCTGCAGCTACACACAGGGGTTCAGGTGCATTTCCTGTCCACCTGGAAGGATTTCTCTGACCACATTGCCATGGCAACCAAAGCAGTAGCTGAGGCCCCATTCAAGTGAGTGAGCTGCTGTGATAAATGGTCAACTGTGTAATTTCAATATAGAACCACTCAATCAGTAAGTCATTACAATATACAGCTGTGCAGAGTTGTAAGGGAGTAACATCTCATATATTGTGTGTTTGTGTGCGTGTCTGTCTCCAGACGAGATAGGGAGAAGACAGGCTTCTCGTTCTACCTGGAGAGTGAGTGGGCTGGAGGCCAGAAAGTGGACAAGGCTGGGAAAGGACTGCTGCAGGTCTGGAAGAGACAGATCCAGCAGCTGAACAGAGTCAGCCAAGATATGGCCTCTGCCATCCTCGCTGCCTACCCCTCTCCACAGCTACTCAACCAGGTAAAACCACACATAATACGTACACACACATACAGTATGTGTTTTCCCCACACTGAATCTCACAATTGCTCTCCGCATTGTGATGTCGTTGGCAGGCGTACAGTCGGTGCAAGTCAGAGCGTGAGAAACTGTCACTGCTATCGGACCTCCTGATTCGCAGAGGGGAGGGCGTGACTTCCACAACTCGCCGGGTTGGTCCTGAGCTCTCCAAGCGTCTCTACCTGGTGATGACATCATCAGAGCCCCAGCAGACCCTGGACTCCATGCTTTGACCCTTTTAGGATGTCATGCATCTGACCAGTGACCTCAGTAGTGGAAGAGTGGAGTTGGACTGATGTTTTAAATCTGTTCTTCATCACTGGTCTTCAGCCCTGCCTCTGGGGACCTATATGATGTGCAGGCTTTTGCTCTAGCTCAGCACTAACGCACTTCATTCAACTAATCAAGGACTTTGTGATTGTCTAATCCATTGATTCAGACATGTTAGTTCGGGGCTGAAACACATATGTGGGTCCTCACGAATAGGTTTCAAATACACTCCGTGAACTATGGAGCACAGTGACATTTGGATTTCAATGTTGATTTGGATAGTGCACCGTTTTATGACATCCACCTTGGTTTGTAATATACTTTTTATTTTATTAAAGCGTCTAATACAATCATGGGATTTTGACCAAAATAGATAGTCAATAATAGACACCACCTACATTACATAGCACACAAGTGGGTTAGAGAAACCTGTACTTTAAATAAGACTAGTGAGTTGTCTCTGCTGCTCTTTTTTTGCTGTTTCTAAACTTTTCCCTATCTTTGGATTAGGTATATTCACAAGTTTAGAGCACCACAATAACTCTAAATCAAACCAGAGTTTCTAAAAAAAATATTTAAATTAAGTGTTTTGTGGTTTATTTCCAAATGACAACAATGTTACAATGAACAGGGGAAATATCAGGGGAAAAGATCAAATGTTCCTCGTCAAAAATATTAATTAACAGTACATGGTTTATTAGTGACTCCAGTGTGGAAAGTTATGTGAGTATTTATCTGGTTGAGTAGAGTTGAGAGTTCACAGAAGATTGTAACACTGAATACTCAGGTCAGGTGTTCCTCCAGGACACATGAGGCTACTCTAGTTTAAAGTTGTATGTATGTACAGGATACACATGGTGTATATACTGTCCAATGAAATTCTTACTTGCAGGTTCCTTCTTGACAATGCAACAACTATAAGAATAATTAAGGATATGAACATAGTAAATGGCTCCGTAGAATATAATACATTGTGTAGCATGAGTATAATACAGGAAGGCACATTTACACATGTATTGGGGGGGCGTATTAAATTGTGCAGTATTGGCTATCTGGCGCAAAGTCACTGAATCAACCACAAATGTTGGTTAGAGGGGCTCGAGTGTGTACAGATGGGTCAGTGTGCCAGAGAAGACACTGTAGAAAGACCAAATGCCAGCTGTCCAGTCCAGATACTCTTACTCTGTTGGAGCTGGGCTAGAGTTCTGGGATGTGCGCATACTTGTTGTGCCTGACACTAACTACTAGTCAGAGACCAGGAGTTGTCATTGTTTCCAAGAACGGCTTAATTATTCCATCCCCACTGGCTGATTCCTTTTATATCAAACCAAATAAAATTTTATTGGTCACATACACATATTTAGCAGGTGTCACAAACGCATATTTAGCAGGTGTCACAAACACATATTTAGCAGGTATCACATACACATATTTAGCAGGTGTCACAAACACATATTTAGCAGGTGTCACAAACACATATTTAGCAGGTGTCACAAACACATATTTAGCAGGTGTCACAAACACATATTTAGCAGCTTAATGCTTGTGTTCCTGGCTTCAACAGTGCAGTAGTATCTAACAATACACACAAATCTAAAAGTAAAAGAATGGAATTAAGAAATAAATATTAGGATGAGCAATGTCGGAGTGGCATTGACTAAAATACAGTATATACATATGAGATGAGTAAAGCCGTATGTAAACATTATTAAATTGACTAGTGTTCCATTATTATAGTGACCAGTGATTCCATTTCTATAGTACAGCAGGCTCTAAGGTCAAAAATCAAATTGTATTTGTCACATACACATGGTTAGCAGATGTTAATGCGAGTGTAGCGAAATGTGCTTCTACTTCCGACAATGCAGTAATAATCAACGAGTAATCTAACCTAACAATTCCAAATCTACTACCTTATACACACAAGTGTAAAGGGATAAAGAATATGTACATAAAGATATATGAATGAGTGATGGTACAGAACGGCATAGGCAAGATGCAGTAGATATATGAGATGAGTAATGTAGGGTAAATAAACAAAAGTGGCATAGTTTAAAGTGGCTAGTGATACATGTATTACATAAAGATGCAGTAGATTATATAGAGTGCAGTATATACATATGAGATGAGTAATGTAGAGTATGTAAACATTATATTAAGTAGCATTGTTTAAAGTGGCTAGTGATACATTTTCCATCAATTCCCATTATTAAAGTGGCTGGAGTTGAGTCCGTGTGTTGACAGCAGCCACTCAATGTTAGTGGTGGCTGTTTAACAGTCTGATGGCCTTGAGATAGAAGCTGGATGATAGCGGGGTGAACAGGCAGTGGCTCGGGTGGTTGTTGTCCTTGATGATCTTTATGGCCTTCCTGTGACATCGGGTGGTGTAGGTGTCCTGGAGGGCAGGTAGTTTGCCCCCGGTGATGCGTTGTGCAGACTTCACTACCCTCTGGAGAGCCTTATGGTTGTGGGCGGTCTCAGGAAGGCGCCGGGTGTTAGCCGGCTAGAGATGGCCTTGAGATATAAGCTGTTTCAGTCTCTCGGTCCCAGCTTTGATACACTTGTACTGACCTCGCCTTCTGGAAGATAGCGGGTTGAACAGGCCCTTGCTTGGGTGGTGGATGTCCATGACGATCATTTCAGCCTTCCTGTTACATCAGGTGCTGTAGGTGTCCTGGAGGGCAGGCAGTGTGTCCCCGGTGATGCGTTGGGCAGACCGCACTACCCTCTGGAGAGCCCTGTGGTTGTGGGTGGTGCAGTTGCCGTACCAGGCGGTGATATAGCCCAACAGGATGCTCTCAATTGTGCATCTTTAAAAGTTTCTTAGGGGCCAAGCTGAATTTCTTCAGCCTCCTGAGGTTGAAGAGGCGCTGTTGCTCCTTCTTCACCACAATGTATGGGTGGACCATTTCAGATTGTCAGTGATGTGTACACCAAGGAACTTGAAGCTTTCCACCTCCGCTGCGGTCTCATAGGGGTGTGCTCCCTCTGCTGTTTCCTTAAGTCCACAATCGGCTCCTTAATTTTGTTGACATTCAGGGAGAGGATATTTTCTTGGCACCACTCCGCCAGGGTCCTCACCACCTCCCTGTAGGCTGTCTCGTCACTGTTGGTAATCAGGCTTACTGTTGTCTGCAAACGTATATGTCACTGCCACGGTACATCTTCCCTCACTCCACTCTGCCTCCCAGAAACATCGGCTCACACAGCACCTGCCTCTTGTGGGTAAACCTGTGACCATACCATGGATGTGTTCTGCTCTCCCCCCCATGCCACCTTGTTCCCCTCAGATAGACCGATCATAATGTATTGTGAGCTCACAGGCATCTGACAGGAGAGACAAAAAAGCCTTTCAATGATCATGTTCTCTTTCAGCTGCCCTAGAAATCAGAAATAATTTAACATTGAAAGATATGAGCTTGTGTGTATACTTGCATCCATAAGTGTGTGTATATTAAATTACATTTTAGAAACTTTTAGGGGTTCCTGGGCTTGTCTTTTCAGGAGATCTCATTTTGCAGGAGAGAGTGAGAGAAGGGTAAAAAGGGAGTAATGTACCAACTAAACATGTTGTTTATGGAGCTTCTGGTCTTTATATGATTCATCATATTACCCTTCAGCAGATACTATTACACAAAACAATTTATATTTACCACAGATTTTTGTGGCATAAAGTTAAGATATCAGACAGGGGAGGTGATATACACTGCTCAAAAAAATAAAGGGAACACTTAAACAACACAATGTAACTCCAAGTCAATCACACTTCTGTGAAATCAAACTGTCCACTTAGGAAGCAAAACTGATTGACAATACATTTCACATGCTGTTGTGCAAATGGAATAGACAACAGGTGGAAATGATAGGCAATTAGCAAGACACCCCCAATAAAGGAGTGGTTCTGCAGGTGATAACCACAGACCACTTCTCAGTTCCTATGCTTCCTGGCTGATGTTTTGGTCACTTTTGAATGCTGGCGGTGCTTTCACTCTAGTGGTAGCATGAGACGGAGTCTACAACCCACACAAGTGGCTCAGGTAGTGCAGCTCATCCAGGATGGCACATCGATGTGAGCTGTGGCAAGAAGGTTTGCTGTGTCTGTCAGCGTAGTGTCCAGAGCATGGAGGCGCTACCAGGAGACAGGCCAGTACATCAGGAGACGTGGAGGAGGCCGTAGGAGGGCAACAACAGGTGCAGGACATTTGGCAAAGGACATTTGGCATTTGCCAGAGAACACCAAGATTGCCAAATTCGCCACTGGCGCCCTGTGCTCTTCACAGATGAAAGCAGGTTCACACTGAGCACGTGTGACAGTCTGGAGACGCCGTGGAGAACGTTCTGCTGCGTGCAACATCCTCCAGCATGACCGGTTTGGCGGTGGGTCAGTCATGGTGTGGGATGGCATTTCTTTGGGGGGCTGCTTTAGTCCAGGTCTGGGAGGAGATCCTTCAGGAGACCATCCGCCACATCATCAGGAGCATGCCCAGGCGTTGTAGGGAGGTCATACAGGCACGTGGAGGCCACACACACTACTGAGCATCATTTTGACTTGTTTTAAGGACATTACATCAAAGTTGGATCAGCCTGTAGTGTGGTTTTCCACTTTAATTTTGAGTGTGACTCCAAATCCAGACCTCCATGGGTTGATACATTTGATTTACATTGATCATTTTTGTGTGATTTTGTTGTCAGCACATTCAACTATGTAAAGAAAAAAGTATTTAATAAGAATATTTCATTCATTCAGATCTAGGATGTGTTATTTTAGTGTTCCCTTTATTTCTTTGAGCAGTGTATGTAATACTCTGAGTAAAATAAATGTTTTTGGATTTTCACACGCCAGACATTATTTCCTAAAGGTCTTAACTAGTATTGCTAGCGTCAGGACCCTGTAGCGTACCACCAAAGCATTTATTGGTCAGGGGCGATAGTACTTCAGGTCTCAGGAAGGCAACCTCGCTGACTTTGCTAAACTAGCTCCCAAGACATCGTGTCATTGGCTACAATCGAACCATCTGTATCAAATTAGAAAATACTCACATTTACTTAGTAGACCCTGGACCTCCTCATCTGTGGACATAAAGACAAGTCATCACACACTACTTACTGTCAACACGAGAGCCACGATCAGTAGCCAAATGGTGAACGCTGCAGATAGAAATTCCAAGAATAGAGCTGACCTGATATCTTATTTGTACATGTCAGAGAGCCATGTTAGTTCAACACCAATCCCATAGGTCAAATACTTATGTCATGCAATAAAATGCTAATTAATTACTTAAAAATCATACAATGTGATTTTCTGGATTTTTGTTTAGATTCCGTCTCTCACAGTTGAAGTGTACCTATGATTAAAAAAATTACAGACCTCTACATGCTTTGTAAGTAGGAAAACCTGCAAAATTGGCAGTGTATCAAATACTTATTCTCCTCACTGTATAAATATAAATAATTGTTGATACACATTTTTTTTAATTAGGATTCAACGGAGAAACTCGTTTTTGATTTTGACAATTCAAATGTATCAATAATTGTCATTTTATATATAAAATGTCATTATTGATATCAATATTTGGAATTATCTACATCAAAAACAGTTTGATATAAAAATGTGATTTGTTTATATCGATAATTACATTTGATATTTTTTTAAATCAATTGTCGAATCCACATATGCTAATATGTTTAGTATATTTATGATTTAAGCCAATCAGCTTCTAGTACCTTGAATGCCAATGAAGAGGGTGGAGAGCGACCAAAACAGTTATTAAATTAGACTACCTACTTCACATTTCTAAAGTGAAAGAATTTTATTAATTTTTTTATAAATATTTGATTGCATACTACCTAGCCCCATTTATACTTGGTTCTAACATGCGTCCATTGTACTGATGTTGGCCACATTCTGATTCTCGACAGGTGTTGACAATCAAAAGACATATTGTGATCTGATTGTGATTAGATTTTCCTGACCACCTCCAGAGGTAGTTGAAGACACATTGTGTATGGATATCCTTGAAGTGTAAACAAATCCAAATGGAGAAAAAGGGTTCTTCTTGTTCCCACGTCCAATGCCAACGCAAAATCTAATATTTGAAAACAGGCTACAAATAGGCCAGTAATAGCATAATTTAAACTACAAACGTGTTGGAGATGCATGCAGAGAAGGACTATGATGGAGTTGCAGCAGAAGAATGCAGTGCATGGCAAGGTATAATGTGTAGGCCTAATTCTATGCTTCCATCTGGCCACTCTAGTGTAAAGGCCTGATTAGTGGAGTGCTGCAAAGATGGTTGTCTTTCTGGAAGGTTATCCCATATCCACAGAGGAACTCTGGAGCTCTGTCAGACTGACCATCGGGTTCTTGGTCACCGCCCTGACCAAGGCCCTTCTACTCCGATTGCTCAGTTTGGCCAGGCGGCCAGCTCTTGGAAGAATCTTGGTGGTTCCAAACTTCTTCCATTTAAGAATGATGGAGGCCGCTGTGTTCTTGGGGACCTTCCACAGATCTGTGCCTCGACAAAATCCTGTCTCGGAGCTCTACGACAATTCCTTCAACTTCACGGCTTGGTTTAGCAGGACAGTTGACAGGTGTGTGCCTTTCCAAATCATGTCCAATCAATATAATTTACCACAGGTGGACTTCAAGGATGATCAATGGAAACAGCATGCACCTGAGCTCAATTTTGAGTCTCACAGCAAAGGATATTTACTTACTTAAATAAGGTATTTCTGTCTATTATTTGTAATACATTTGCGGCTGCAGGGCGCCCTTATGTAGGCCTGGGCCCAATTTATTTATTTTTTAGTTACTTAGTCGGGGTCTCAACTTACTGTTGAGAGTTAGAGTAATAGAATATGCAATGTGTAATTTTTAAATGTATCGACAATGTATCGACAGTCACTCAACTAGCCCATGTCAGCAATTTTTTTTTACATAGCTTGCCAGTAGACTAACACGCAATGTAAACTTCTTGTAAGCAGGGTCGATTTACTGACAACAGTGGTGCCCATTGATCATCAGTTATCATATTAAAAACCTCAAACATTTGCCTCCAAATATGGCCCGCGGGGATTCCCCAAAGGGCATAAGGAGAGGGTAAGTGGACGAGGGTGTGTCTTTTATGACTTTGAAACACAACCTTAGGCTGCATTTCAAACTCAAAAGTCGACAGCCCTCGGCCCTCAAATCAGACGTGTCCACTTCATTTGAGGTCTGAGGGGATAGGGTGTGTCTTTTAAGTGTTTGGAATGCAGCCCTAGAGTTTGGACTGCAGCCATGATTGATCGCACACTCCAGAACAGTAGGTGGCGGCATGCACCTTAAACGTATGTTTGCGGACCGCCATGATATAATAGAAGAAGAATAAGGAAGTAGCTATTTTTTCAGAGGTAAGTAGCCAGTTAGTTAGCTAGCTAGCTAGAAAACTGACAACTGTAACGTTAGCTACTAAAACATGACAACATGGCACAGATTTCGTTATGGAAGTCTCTCATGAAAGATCTCATCACCTGCATATCTAACAAATGCCAATGAGATTACGTCTAGTTAGCTAGTAAGTAGCTAGCTGCCTAGTTTTGCTGACATGAATGAATAGCTAGCTTGTGAAGTTGTCTCTAGCTAGCTGTTCCAACGAAGGAAAATCCAAATAAATGCTTTGTCAGCTAATAACATACAATTATCCATAGCAGACGGATAGTTAGATAACTAACGTTGGCTTATGTTTGTGTCGCCTGTCTTGTCAGTCAGGTAACACTCATCATGAGAATAAACGAAGATACCTTACTGGAGGGGAAAAGCGTCGTACTGGTGCCTTACAACGCAGATCATGTACCCAGGTAGGAAAAAAACTGTAATTTGTTCAATTCACTGTCATTGATTGTCCCGCTGTAATTGCTTATTCTAGTCGTGAAATCACGTATTCATTGTGTTTGTTTTGTTGCATCCTATACAAAGATGACGTTCTGTTGTTGCAGAATGTAATAACTAGCAGTAGTTTATTGTATAGGCTTGCACTTATACATTATTTACCTGCATCTGTTTTTCACCATTTACCTTTTATCTACCTGTTTTCCCGTCTGTGTGGTTGCAGCTACTACCCGTGGATCAGCTCTCCTGATCTCCGATCTGTATCTACCTGTCCCTTTCTGCGCCTGTGACCTGTGCATGCATGTATCTTATCTACCTCTCCATGACAGGTACCACCAGTGGATGGGCTGTCCTGAGCTGCAGCAGCTGACTGCATCTGAGCCGCTGACTCTAGAGCAGGAGTATGACATGCAGAGGAGCTGGAGGGAGGATGATGACAGTGAGCCTTCGTCATACACTCTCACACACACACAAGCTGTGGTATTTTAAGGCGCTCTTTAGGATGGTCTCTACACTTTAACGCCATTATTGTAGTCACTCTGTCTTGCTCTCTCTCTCATGAATGTTTCATGTAATGTAGGGTCTTGACCCAGTAAAGGGGATTTTAAAATACATTTTTTAGTTTCTTGTTTTGATTCCTAAACTCTGTTTTTCAGAGTGCACCTTCATCATCCTGGATAAACAACGGTGGGCGGACCCTGCCGTACAGGAAGAGCAGTGCATGGTGGGAGATGTCAACATCTTCCTGACGGACCCCAGTGACTCCTCCCTCGCTGAGCTGGAGATCATGATCGCAGGTCACACACACACCTATAATAAATGTGTAATAAACATGCTACAACAAGGGTGCACAATTTCACTCGTTCCTTGTTTGTACTCAGTTTGTCAATTCATATAATTGGTCACATACTCCTGGTTTTGTATCAGTCACACAGCTTTTGCATGTCCTGTGTAGAGCCCAGTTACAGAGGCAAAGGCCTGGGAAAAGAGGTCACACGGATGATGATCTGCTATGGTACGTACAGATATTTCACTATGACATAAATTTAGATTAATATTGAGGTCTTAAAACGTTTGGAATTTAGAATCAGGGTTTTGGAACATTGTGATTGTGCTGCCATAGCAACAGCCGTGCTGTGTTCCGTTGTCAGGGGTGACCAAACTTGGGATCCGGAAGTTTGAGGCAAAGATCGGTCTGGACAACAAAGTCAGCATTGCCATGTTCAAAAGGTTCCACTTCCACGAGGTAAGCAGGGTTTTATGTGTGGTGTTCATCACATCCCCTACTAGGGGAAACCTTTATAAACAACTGAAATATGTTGGTCATCCTTCCTTTAGTTATTTAAAGAGGGATTATTATAGCTCTGTATATCAGCTCAGTTTCCCCAACTCAAAGGCTACATTGAAAACACTGAAATTGTTCAAGTGTATTTATTGTATATGCAGTCAGAGTACCTCATTTCTCTTGGTCTTTTCCAAAGTATGATACTCTTGTAGCTGTATATTCACCTTGACTTCTGCCCCCTGCAGCTGTCAGTGAGCGAGGTGTTCCGGGAGGTCACCCTGGGCATGACGGTGGACCAGGCAGTGCGGACCCGGCTGCTGGGGGACATGGCCTTCATGCAGGAGAGAGAGTACAGGAAGGACCGGGACAGCCGGCAGGAAGTGACGTCGTCACACGCCACCCTGTGAACCACTGCTGCTACAGATTCGCTACCCTCCTTCCCGAAGTGTGCGTTCATTCACTCCCCCCTCATTTAGAAAGCATTGGATGGGTGTAATCATGGGTTAGACTAGAGGGACTTTAACACATTTCCTACATCTGTCCATTCCTTTTAAATCCATAGGGGGAGGGGCAGTGTACAGGTGCACACTTCGAGGAGAAGAAACATAATTTGGCTTTGGTAGAAGATGCGCTTAGGCACAGATCTAGGATCAGCACCCCTCCCCCAATCTTAACCATTAGGGAGGGAATGTAAGACTGACCCTAGATCAGCGCTTAGGGGCAACTTCCTCCTGTCAGACAAAGGCATTCTGGGTACAGTCGAATACCTGGAATGGAGAGTTTAATTGGGCGAAGGACCCCATGGCCTGTGGCTGCTATAGGCTACCGTTGAACGGAACTTTGTGTTTATACATGGCCGGGGAAAACTCCAGGCCTCAAATTTAATAACCATAATAATAGTTAATGGCTACTCGGTGGGTCTAAAAACGACTCCCTGAACTCTATTCACGCTTGCTATCTAGACTCCACAGAGCACAGTAGATTTTCTGATGGTGATACGCCCTGTCAGAAACACTGTTTAGAAGTACAGTTTTCACCCATATAATGGGACAAAGTTATTTGTATTTTGCTTGGATGATAATGTATTGTAGAGCTTGTAGTCAGTAGTCTTCTACCTATTCCAATCGTGTCAAGTGTCTTACGTCTTTTATTTTTACAGAAACGTATATTTGCCGTCCAAGGTTGTTTGTCAGTGTTTTGTAACTCTACAAATGTACTATGTAGATATTAAAATTGCCAAAGTGGTAAGAGGTTTTTCCCCCAATTATATTTATGGGTTTTCCATTGATTCAATCAATTGAGGCATACCATGATGCTCCATTCTCATGTACACGTCTCTAAACAAAGACCATTCTCAAGCTTATAGCCATTTATTAATGTTGACAGTCCTTGAGCAGAGGTGACGCATTACAAAAGAGTGTAGCCAATTAACCCCAGATCTAAGATGCACAGGAGGGGCCTGTCACTATTGCCCAATCAACCCCCACCTTTTACACCCTGTGCACCAGTGTAGACTTGAAAGGAATAGGACAGGTATAGGCAGTATATAGTTGCTTCATCTTGCTCTCTATTAGGCAAGTGAATTTCCATCATATTGAATGCCAGTACACCTATCAAGATCTACAGTGGCTGGGAGTTGACTTGGGAGTGTGCATGTGTCACAGGGCAAGTCTCCAATCACACCCTATTCCTTTTTAATAGTGCACTATTTTGTACTAGAGTCACATACTGTAGGGAACTAGGGTGTAAGTGAATTTTGACGCAGACAGCCACTGGTTAAAAACAGCGCATACAAAGAGGGGAAACCAGGAGCGATGACAGGACAATTCCATAGGAATTTAAGCTGATCATCCATTTTTCATTCTCGTCAGTTCATCCTCAGTTTTCTACTGTTTCCACGGGTTCTGTTGCCGTGGGAATGACTCCGAGCGGCTCCAGGAGTTGTGGCACCAGAGAGGACAGTTTCTGCAGCAGCTCTCTGGCTCTGATATCCACTTCCTCCACCAGCTTTCTGACTCTTACATCTACTTCCTGTTCCCGGACCCAGGAGAGGCCATCATCCACAGCAACATTGATTGGCACACAGACTGCCTCCTCCTTTAGCCCCGTCAGTTGACACACCCCCACGGCGCCAGCTAATCCCAGCAGGAGGAGCTTGAACAGCAGGCCAATAAGAGAGCGTCTTCGGGCTTTGGGGGCGGATTCAGCTGCTTTCTTATCTGGAGAGAGAGATGGAAGTAAGTGACGTGTGCTGTGTAGTCAACATGTGAGTTGCACGACTACATTAAGGACAACCTGGAACACGCCCATTGCATACCTGCTGCTATCTGTCCATTCCTCTTTTTCTTCTCCTCTTTTCTCTTATTCTTCTGTTCCTGGATGGCCAAGGCAGCCATGTGAGCGTTGTACTCCTTCCTCTTCCTCTCCTTCTCCTCTGCCTTGTCTCGTTTACGCGCCTCCTTCTCTTTCGCCTCCCTCTCTCTCTGTTTCGTCTCTTTCTTCTTCTCCAGTTCTAATGCGATGGAGGGATGGACGAAAGAAAACAGATTAACAGTTACTAATGTGCCTATCAGTTTATATACCAAACCCAAACCAGATTGAAACGCTTAAACTTTGATGTTCACTTTCTATCATGTTCAATGTACTGAGTGTACAAAACATTAGGAACACCTTCCTAATATTGAGTTGCACACCCTTTTGCCCGCAGAACAGCCTCAATTCGTCGAGGCATGGACTCTTGAGGTGTCAAGCATTCCACAGGGATGCTGGCCCATGTTGACTCCAATGCTTGTGTCAAGTTGACTGGATGTCCTTTGAGAGGTGAACCATTCTTGATATACACAAGAAACTATTGAGTATGAAAAACCCAGCAGCGTTGCAGTTCTTGACACACTCAAACTGGTGCGACTGGCACCTACTACCATACCCCGTTCAAAAGGCACTTAAATATTTTGTCTTGCCCATTCACCCTCTGAATGGCACACACACTATATGTCTCAATTCTCTCAAGGCTTAAAAATCCTTCTTTAACCTGTCTCTTCCCCTTCATCTACACTGAAGTGGATTTAACAGGTGATATCAATTAGAGATCGCTTTCACCTGGTCAGTCCATGTCATGGAAAGAGCAGGTGTTCCTGCCCCGTGGCTTCCGTTAACGTTTTGTCTCATTCAATGATTACCCAGTGAGGAATAATAATGTTTTTTGAATTTAATCAAATTCCACACTATAAGCATGGAAAGATATATAGTCAGTAATATCAGCTGCTCTGCGATAACAATGTTAAAACACTATGAAATAACACGATCGAACCCATAGCCACTAGGGCAGGAAATGGCAGCCTATTCCCTACATAGGTCTCTGGTCAAAAGTAGTGCACTATGCTTAGGTCATAAGTACTGCACAACATAAGGAATTGGTTGTCATTCTGGACACAGACCTAGGTTGACTAACCACTGGCACCTGCATTGTAATACCCACCTTTGTCCTTTAGGAAGCGCCGCTCCCTCTCTTTGTCCACCTCGTCCTGAAGGATCCTCATGTGCTGGAGAACCTACAATCATATTGTAGTCTAAATTATATTGCACCATGCTGGAACCAAATAACCCTAGTCTGTCCCAACATATCCTTCCTCCCCCATTCTCCCTTAATTTCTAATTTCTTCATCTCTACTTCCCTTCCGACCTCTTATTCTCTCCCTCAGTCCATCTTTTCCTCCCTACCTGCCTCTGCTTCTTTTAACAATGAATAAGCTTTATTATCAACTTCCATTGTCCTCCAAGAGTTGTGGAATCCCCTCTACTTCCCTCTGCCTCCCTTCCCACCACCTCCCTCCCAGTCTTACCCTGGCAGCACATTGTTTACACTGTTTCTCATCCAGACAGTCTCCTGCAGCTTTCGCCAGGTTGATTTCCAGAGGGTTGTCCTTTAGATCCAGCCACTTCAGGTTCTACACACACACACACAACAACAAAAAATAAGCCTGTTGAGATCGTGTGAATTGTTTTCCGTCTTCAACCTCTGTCCATATGCCACTGTGGTCATGTTGGAGTTTACTAAGTTCACAGAGTTGAAAGATAGCTGGCTTATCCTTATTGTAGAGTTGACTGTATAGTCTTGGACATGAAAGTATGACTCACTGTTTTTAAACCTGTTTGTAATGAACTAACAATAGACATTTCTGATTGTTGTAAAACGTTATAATTGGTTGATTACAGTTATCCTTTCCTACTGTTGATGGTCAGATTCAAAGTTTATTCCCAGGGCTTTACTAATATTTCTGCCAAAAAGTTAAGTATCAGTAAATATGACTATATATTATAGAATTAAGCAGATTACTATACTAATGATGATGTTGTTTATGAATAATAGTGTTAAATGCCAGGAGAATAGAGGGACACGGGGTGAATGTTTTTCATACCAGCGCATCATTTGAAGCTTGTATTGGAGCATGGGAACACTATGCCCCTCTGGCTTGAGACGTTACCACAATCAAATGGTTGCATAAGCAGGTTCTCTGGGCTGTCTGTACACTGATGTTTGGGAAAGGTCTATTTTTCCTCTTATTTACATGAGAAATGTAAGTCATCACCAACTAATTTTGCCAGGTCAGCAGCATTTCCACATATACAAATTATTCCCAATTATTTGGAACCGGTTGATTGCATTGAATACATTCTCTCTAGTTCTTACTCCAACTTATTTCCAGCAGAATTGCATCAATGAACATGGGCCTTATATTGTGCTGTAGTTTGCCTGCTATAACTATTACACTAGAAGAGCTTGGTGATGATGGGAACTAACTACTACACCCATGCAGATATTTTTCATTATCTGTGTCTTTCTGTAACATGGGTTACAATGGTGAAACATGCTTCCCCATTAAAAAAATTTATGTTCAGTGATTAGATACGGTTTAGTATTGTGAGGTCCCTGGCAATTCCCAGCCCTAGTGTGTGTGTTGTTACCCACCTTGAGCTGGGAGAAGCTGACAGGCAGAATGGTCAGCTTGTTGTTGTACAGGTCCAGGTGTTGCAGGTTGCCAAGGCGACCCAGATCATCAGGTAGAACGGTCATGAGGTTCTTACTAAGGTCCACCTTGACCAAGTGACTCAGGCTGCAGAACTCTAGCTGGAGAGACACACACATACTGTTATGCACAGTAATAATCATCTCTCCACTCCCATTGCAATGATCCACTGACAGGAGTCAGTGGAATGTCTGCACAAGTTCAACACTCAAGGTACTGTACACTACTTCTGCTACCCCCTACGAGTCTTCTCTCCTGCTCTACCCACATCTCTCCTCCTTTACTTCATTATAGTACAACTCCTTGACCATCCAGCTGGGTTGGCTACTATACATTATTCAGAGACATTAGCCAGTTGTCTTCAGGCGGGAGCAACAGGGTGAGCAGGCTTTAGTTCCAGCCCAGCACTAACACAACTGACCGAACTGAAGGCTGTGGTGACAAGCATTTGGCTTTGGAGCTGGGTCCATTCTTTCCTAATAAATCAGACTGCAGTTTCCATCCAATTGGCGACAGATTTATGCAAATATTCTAAAATCTGCATAAAGTAAATATGCACATTTTCCCACCAGTGGTGTGTTACCACCAAACTGACTTGTTGCGGATAAAAAGCAGTGTGTGATGACGTGGTGTACATAAATGGTACTTTAAATCGCATACATTTTCATGTACCATATAAAAAGTTCAATGTGTTTCCAACTCTACCGATAATTGTCACAAACTGTTGCTTTAAATAGCAAATGTGCCCACTCTGGTCTTGGAAAGTGTGCATAGCTCGCAGATACAGGGCTGGTAGGCTAGCCTACAAAATGAGATTATAATGGATAAGAGATTATTTTTATTTGTCAAACGGCTGCCAAAGATAGATCGATCATGTCACCAGAATAAGACCCTTGATATTTATTGGAAAGGAGCAACAAACTCATCACCGTGCACTTTCACCATCCTGTGAAGTTCATCATCACATATTTTATCTGAAGCCTAATAAACTGCATGCTTCGTACTGGGAGGACCACACAAATGTCATCGCGTGACTTCAAGTTTGCTTCTATATGATGGTTATTATATCAATATTTGGGCATTAAGGTGTTTCCACCGCCCTTTCTCGCATACATTTTTTTTCTATGTAAATGTGTCTGGCTATGCTGTACACAATGGAAAGAATCACCACCTTTGGGACTAGGTTAACTCAAGGTTACTCACAGGCAGGGAGGTGATATTGTTGCAGGACAGGTCCAGGACTGTGACTTTAGGGAAGGCAGCCTGAAAACACACACAAGTGTATGACAACATGACTATTCCATACTAGTTGCGCCTTGTGGGAGGAGCTAAAGGAGGACAGGCTCATTGTAATGGATGGAATGGAATAAATGGAATGTATCAAACACATGGAAACCACATGTTTGACTCCATTCCATTTGTCATATTCCAGCCATTATAATGAGCCTGTCCTCCTGTAGCTCATTCCACCAGCTTCCACTGTTGCCTACAATATATGGCTTTATAAATGTAATGTGTGTGTCGTTGTGGGCCTACTAGTTCTTTAACAGGAACTTCAGTGAGGTTACAGAGACTCAGATCCATCTCGTTGCCATCGATTTTGTCCTTCAGATTCAACACCTTGTTTTTACTCATCCTGAGTTTTGGCTGGGGGAGAATACACACGATTTTGTAAACAAACTTTCATAGCTAATAGACTAGCTAACTGACATGGTGATTATGGTTTGCTAGCTGCTGTAGCCCACCTAGCCAACAAGCTATTTAACGTAAACTACGTTGTTGCAATGTTATTATTTTACTGTCGTTGTAATCACTTCTTAGCTAAACTGAGTAACGGTAGTTAGCTGCAAATTGACTTTCTTTTGTTGGTCGCTACAGTGACACCACAGCAAAGTAACCTTTTCTTGGTAACGTTAGTCAAAGTACTCACATGTTTCACTGCGATATCACAACCGTTTTCAAGCGTCTCAGACCTTCTATTCCTACTAATAAATACTACACGAATCTCTACTTTAAAGACAGTTGGCAAAATATTCGTACAGTGCGATTAAATCGCTGACAAAAATCATTTATGTGGCGTTAGTTGTTACAATGAAAAATCCACGTCATTGATTGAACTCGCAGTCCAGTTGGCGGTGGGGCAATGACGCGACATTTCAGAGCATTATCGCCACCTACAGCTTTGGAGGAGCAACTGGCAAGTATCTCACACCAACACACACAGAGAGTTTATTTTTATGTTTAGCATAGTCTACAATACAATTATTTAGTTGAAAAATGACATGAAAAGCACACAGTTTATTATAACCAGGAACAAAGTTGGGTAACATAAGTACTTTTTCTATAGTGATTCAAAGGGAGATACCTTGTCCGTTGGACAACTGAATGCCTTTAACTGAAATGTGTCTTCCGCATTTAACCCAATCCCTCTGAATCAGAGAGGTGCAGCGGGCTGCCTTAATCGACATCCACATCTTTGGCCTCCAGGGAACAGTGGGTTAACTGCCTTGCTCGGGGCAGAACGGCAGATTTTTACCTTGTCAGCTAGGGGATTCAATCCAGCAACCTTTTGGTTACTGGCCTGGTGCTCTAACCACTAGGCAGGTACACTAATATTTTCTTAATTTGTATTTATTTAGCCAGGATAGTCCACTCAGTAACAATTGCTACTGTGTTCCAGGGAGTCTTGGGTTCCAAAGAATCAATTAAAATACACAGAAGCATATACAGCACAGGAGGTTCGGGCACCTTAATTGGGGAGGACGGGCTTGTGTTAATGGCTGGAGTGGCAATTAGTGGAATGATATCAAAAACATACCATTTGCCATTTCATGGATGGGTGGAGACTCCCACCTGAACAGATCTTACGTATTCAGGCGTATTCAGGCAGTTTGTGCTGTTTGTACCTTGAAAACAGTCACTAGGCTGTTGTAATGGATCCTGTCTGTCAGTGGTTGGATTACATCTTTTTGCAGAAGAACCTCTGTTTATATGTTTTCCTTCCATGAATGCCCAGTCTTGATACGAGCAGCCCCGTTGATGATACGCTGTAGCTGGTTAAAACCTGTCTTATTGCATTGACATAGGCAGGGACGCCATACTGTGGTACAGTCACAAGAGATTGGTGGAGACGCTGTGCGCTCTACCGCACAACACTGTGCCTGACCAGTAACACACTCCCCACAGTAAGCACGAGGAGTAGGCGCAGGTCTCCGACCTGACTCATGCAATCTCCTCGTGTGCTCCCCCCCAAAAATGATTGGGGCTGCCTCTCGGGCTTCCATGCTAGCCGTGTACCTTCATATCGTCACTGTTCCTCTATTCTCCGGTATTTATCCTCGTAGTATCGCCGTTCCGCTTTCGCTGCCTCTAGGACGGCAATACTCCCCTGGCTGTGTCCAGGGTCCTGCTCCATCTAATATCTCCTCCCAGGTCCATTTCCCCATTAAGCGATGTTCCTCCTTTTCACGCTGCTTGGTCCTGGATTGGTGGGTTATTCTGTCATGTTCGTCATATTGATGAGACCAAGGCACAGCGTGATAAGCATACCTTCTTCTTTTAATGAAGAAACGAACACTGAACAAAACTAACAAAACAACAAAACGAACGTGAAGCTATGAGACATGAGTGCTGACAGGCAACTACACATAGACAATACAAAAACTAAACCAACCACCCTTGTCACACCCTGACCTAACCAAAATAATAAAGAAAACAAAGATAACGAAGGTCAGGGCATGACAGCAATAAGGCACAAGGGGGTGTGGTATATGACCAATAAACCACGGCTAAGGGCTGTTCTTAGCCCCGACGTCCCCACAGTGACCGTATGTACATATCCCAACCAGAAGCCATGCATTACAGGCAACATCCACATTAAGCTAAAGGCTAGAGCTGCCACTTTCAAGGAGCGGGACTAATCCAGTGACTCGAGCCTACCAGATGAGCTAAATGCTTTTTATGCTCGCTTCAAGGGAAGCAACACTGAAGCATGCACGAGAACACCAGCTGTTCTGGATGACTGTGTGATAAAGCTCTCAGTAGCCGATGTGAGCAAGACCTTTAAACAGGTCAACATTCACAAAGCCACGGGGCCAGATGGATTACCAGGACGTGTACTCAAAGCATGCGTGGACCAACTGGCAAGTGTCTTCACTGACATTTTCAACCTCTCCCTGACTGAGTCTGTAATATCTACATGTTTCAAGCAGACCACCATAGTTCCTGTGCCCACAGAAGCGGAAGGTAACCGGCCTAAATGATTTCCGCCCCGTAGCACTCACGTCGGTAGCCATGAAGTGCTTTGAAAGGCTGGTTATGGCTCACATCAACAGCATCCTCCCGGATACCCTAGACCCACTCCAATTCGCATAGCGCCCCAACAGATCCACAGATGACACAATCTCAAATGCACTCCACACTGCCCTTTCCCACCTGGACAAAAGGAACACCTATGTGAGAATGCTGTTCATTGGCTACAACTCAGCGTTCAACACCATAGTGCCCACAAAGCTCATCACAAAGCTAATGACCCTGAGACTAAACACCTCCCTCTGCAACTGGATCCTGGACTACCTGACGTGCCACCCCCAGCTGGTAAGGGTAGGCAACAACACATCTGCCACGCTGACCCTCAACACTGGGGCCCCTCAGGGGTATGTACTTAGTCCCTTCCTGTACTCCCTGTTCACCCACGATTGCAGGGCCAAACACGACTCCAACACAATCATTAAGTTTGCTGACGACACAACAGTGGTAGGCCTGATCACTGACAACGATTAGACAGCCTATAGGGAGGAGGTCAGAGAACTAGTAGTGTGGTGCCAGGACAACAACCTCTCCCTCAATGTGAGCAAGACAAAGGAGCTGATCGTGGACTGCAGGAAAAGGTGGGCCAAACAGGCCTCCATTAACATCAACGGGGCTATAGTGGAGAGAGTCGAGAGTTTCAAGTTCCTTGGTGTCCACATCACCAACAGGCGATCATGGTCCAAACACACCAAGACAGTCGTGAAGAGGGCATGACAAAAACTTTTCCCCTTCAGGAGACAGTAAAGATCTGGCATGGGTCCCCAGATCCTCAAAAAGTTCTACAGCTGCACGATCGAGAGCATCCTGACCAGTTGCATCACCGCCTGGTATGCCAACTGCTCGGCATCTGTACTTACTTAAGGCGCTACAGGGGGTAGTGTGTACGGCCCAGTACATCACTAGGGCCAAGCTTCCTGCCATCCAGGACCTATATAATAGGCGGTGTCAGAGGAAAGTCCATAAAATTGTCAGAGACTCCAGTCACCCAAGTCATAAGACTGTTTTCTCTGCTACCACATGGCAAGCGGTACCGGAGCGCCAAGTCTAGGACCAAAAGGCTCCTTAACAGATTTAACCCCCAAGCCATAAGACTGCTGAACAATTAATCAAATGGCCACTGGACTATTACATTGACCCCCCTCCATTTGTTATATACACTGCTGCTACTCGCTGTTTTATTATCTACGCATAGTCACTTCACCCCTACCTACTACATATATAAATGACCTAAACTAACCTGTACCCCCGCACACTGACTCAGTACTGGTTCCCCCTGTATATAGCTTTGTTATTGTAATGTTATTGTGTTACTTTTATTACTTTTGTATCATTAAAAAAATATTTTTTTGATATTTTGATATAGTTTTATATAGTTTATTTGGTAAATATTTTCTTAACTCTTCTTGAACTGCATTGTTGGTTAAGGGCTTGTAAGTAAGCATTAGGTAAGGTCTACACTTGTTGTATTCGGCGCATGTGACAAAGTTTGATTTGATGTGAAAGTGTGTCAAATAAGTTGAAAGCACTGTTTGTGGCTGTACCTAACCTTGACAACAGACAAAGAGCTGTAAATGGATTACGGACATATTCAATCAATCCCTATACCAGTCTGCTGTTCCCACATGCTGCTCGCCTCCCTACCACTGAGAAAGTACAGTTCCCGCTCAGCCCAGTCAAAACTGTTCGCTGCTCTGGCTCCCCAATGGTGGAACAAACTTCCTCACGACGCCAGGACAGCGGAGTTAATCACCACCTTCCGGAGACACCTGAAACCCCACCTCTTTAAGGAATACCTAGGATAGGATAAAGTAATCCTTCTCACCCCCCCCCCCCCCCCTTAAAATATTTAGATGCACTATTGTAAAGTGGCTGTTCCACTGGATGTCATAAGGTGAATGCACCAATTTGTAAGTCGCTCTGGATAAGAGCGTCTGCTAAATGACTTAAATGTAATGTAAATGTAAAATGTACTGTGGGAATAAAGATGACATATACCATTCATTTGAAGGTGTACGTTTCCCATGAAACAGATAGTACCTCTGGTTCCATTAAAGAGAGTTTTGTGTGTGAAAAGAGTCTTAGAACCATGTGAAGAAATGACCAGTCAACATTCTGTCACCACTAGAGGTCGACCGATTATGATTTTTCAACGCCAATACCGATTAATCGGACGATTTTTAAGAATGTATTTTTTTGCTAAAAAAGGACAAGGACCCCCTATCCTGCTCATCCTTCCGGCCCATAAGCTTGTTGGATTTCAACTATAAAATAATTTCCAAATTGCTCGCCAAAAGACTAAACACTCTTCTTCCCAAAATAATAAAAGGGGACCAAACTGGATTTATTAGAGACAGATACTCTTCTGATAACATTCGCCGTCTTTTTGATATTATTGACCAAGTAAACGCACAGAAGACCCCTGTCCTGCTGGCTTCACTGGATGTTGAGAAGGCGTTTGACAGGATGGAGTGGAGCTTTCTGTTTTCAGTCTTAGAAAAGTTCAATATGGGCCCAAATTTTATTAAATGGATCAAATCACTATACTCTCATCCAAATGCCATGGTGACTACTAATGGACTGAACTCTGACAGATTCCCTCTGGAACAGGGCACAAGACAAGGGTGCTCGCTGTCCCCCCTGCTCTACTTGTTGGGGGCGGAGCCTCTGGTAGAGCTGATAAGGAGCAATCCAAGTATTATGGGTGTTTCTGCAGGCGGCCTGCAGCACAAGATTTCGCTTTACGCGGATGATGTCTTGCTCTACATATCCAACCCTGAGAAATCCCTCCCTCTCATTTTAGACACAATTGCTCAGTATGGCAAGTTTTCAGGTTATAAGATCAATTTGAACAAATCCACTGTCTGCCCTCTCAATAAGACACTATGTCCTTTCCAATGGAAAACACAGGGGTTTCAATACCTCGGGATCTTCATAACACCAGATCTGAATTGCCTTTTCAAGGAAAATTATCTTCCACTCCTGGATCGAATCAAGAACGATCTCCAAACCTGGATCTCCCTCCAAATTAGCTTAGTAGGAAGAATGAATGTCATCCGTATGAACGTCCTCCCTAGACTGAACTACTTATTTCAGATGCTCCCATGCTATCTCCCAGTTTCCTTTTTCAAAACAACTAACCAAAGTATCACCAAATTTATATGGGGCAATAAAAAACCTAGGATCAAGTTTTCCACTCTATCGAAACCTGAATCTAAGGGTGGTCTTGCCCTTCCCCCCCTTCAATTGTACTACTGGTCTGCCCAAATCCGCAACATGCTAACATGGATCACAAACAGACAAGAGTCAACGTGGATTCAGATAGAAGCCCAATCCTGTGGTTCATTGCCCTTAAGCTCAATTATATTCATGAATAACTTTAGTGAAGTGGGCAACATAGCCAAAACCTTTGTGATTTACAGCACCCTACTAGCGTGGAGGGACTGTAAGAAATACCTGGGCATTTCCTCCCAAATATGTTCTCACTCGCCTATAGTAGGCAACCCAGACTTGCCAAAAGCCCTGAGGGATGCCAACTTTAATCTTTGGCATACTCTAGGAATCAGGACCTTTTCAGACCTATTTCATCAGAAAGCCACTACACTGAAATCCTTTCAAGAGCTCTGCAGTGAATTTGATGTTTCAAGATCCCATTTTTTAAAATATCTTAAAATTAGACATGTAATTTCCTCATTTACCTCCAAGAGGAGGTTTAGAACTCAGTTGAATGAAGTTGAAACCCTTCTTGTCACAGCACAATCCATTAAAGGCAAAATATCTTATATCTATAGACTCCTTTCTGAGAAAGGAGGCTCCTCCTTCATTCCTTTGAAAATAATTTGGGGAAAAGGACCTTGGTCTGACTCAGTGATGAGTTATGGGCGGAGGTTTGCAACAGGGTATACTGCACCTCTACTAATGTAAAAATGAAAGAATCTAACTACAAAAATATTTGTACAAATTATATTATACTCCTGTGAGACTCCATGGAATGAAAACAGATATGTCTCCTAACTGTAAAAGATGTACCTCTGAAAGTGGAACCTATATCCATGTATTTTGGAGCTGTGGAGAGATTGCCAGATTCTGGCAATCTATACATACTGCTACACAGAAAATACTAGAGGTACAGTTTGATATGACCCCGTGTATCTATCTTCTTAATGCCCAGCAGGACTTTGTTCTTGATCCTGACAGAGACAATTTGCTTATGACTATTACATACTTTGCTAAGAAATGTATTCTTCTATTGTGGGCCTCTAATACCCCTCCTACATTTAAAATGTGGATTGACCAGATTGTTGACTTTCTTCCTCTTGAAAAGCTCACTTATGACCTCCACAAGAGACAGCCCAAGTTTGATAGACTCTGGTCTCCACTAATCAACTGTATTTCAAACTGGACAGAGTGAACGGGGTGACTAGGGAAATGTGCAGATACATGTTGTGTAAGGTGCTGTAAAACCTAAAAACAAATTATTGGCTCGATGTCTCAGCAAAGGCTAGAAATAGCTAATAAGAACCTCGATAGTGCTGCTGCAAGTGTTATATATGTTGTTGTTTTTTGTGTTTTTATTTTAATGTTGTCTTTCTGTATGTATGTATGTATGTATGTATGTATGTATGTATGTATGTATGTATGTATGTATGTATGTATGTATGTATGTATGTATGTATGTATGTATGTATGTATGTATGTATGTATGTATGTATGTATGTATGTATGTATGTATGTATGTATGTATGTATGTATGTATGTATGTACAGTGCCTTGCGAAAGTATTCGGCCCCCTTGAACTTTGCAACCTTTTGTCACATTTCAGGCCACAATCATGAAGTGGAACAACATTTATTGGATATTTCAAACTTTTTTAACAAATCAAAAACTGAAAAATTGGGCGTGCAAAATTATTCAGCCCCCTTAAGTTAATACTTTGTAGCGCCACCCTTTGCTGCGATTACAGCTGTAAGTCGCTTGGGGTATGTCTCTATCAGTTTTGCACATCGAGAGACTGAAATTTTTTCCCATTCCTCCTTGCAAAACAGCTTGAGCTCAGTGAGGTTAGATGGAGAGCATTTGTGAACAGCAGTTTTCAGTTCTTTCTACAGATTCTCGGTTGGATTCAGGTCTGGACTTTGACTTGGCCATTCTAACACCTGGATATGTTTATTTTTGGACCATTCCATTGTAGATTTTGCTTTATGTTTTGGATCATTGTCTTGTTGGAAGACAAATCTCCGTCCCAGTCTCAGGTCTTTTGCAGACTCCGTCAGGTTTTCTTCCAGAATGGTCCTGTATTTGGCTCCATCCATCTTCCCATCAATTTTAACCATCTTCCCTGTCCCTGCTTAAGAAAAGCAGGCCCAAACCATGATGCTGCCACCATCATGTTTGACAGTGGGGATGGTGTGTTTAGGGTGATGAGCTGTGTTGCTTTTACGCCAAACATAACGTTTTGCATTGTTGCCAAAAAGTTCAATTTTGGTTTCATCTGACCAGAGCACCTTCTTCCACATATTTGGTGTGTCTCCCAGGTGGCTTGTGGCAAACCTTAAACGCCACTTTTTATGGATATCTTTAAGAAATGGCTTTCTTCTTGCCACTCTTCCATAAAGGCCAGATTTGTGCAATATACGACTGATTGTTGTCCTATGGACAGAGTCTCCAACCTCAGCTGTAGATCTCTGCAGTTCATCCAGAGTGATCATGGGCCTCTTGGCTGCATCTCTGATCAGTCTTCTCCTTGTATGAGCTGAAAGTTTAGAGGGACGGCCAGGTCTTGGTAGATTTGCAGTGGTCTGATACTCCTTCCATTTCAATATTATCGCTTGCACAGTGCTCCTTGGGAAGTTTAAAGCTTGGGAAATGTTTTTGTATCCAAATCCGGCTTTAAACTTCTTCACAACAGTATCTCGGACCTGCCTGGTGTGTTCCTTGTTCTTCATGATGCTCTCTGCGCTTTTAATGGACCTCTGAGACTATCACAGTGCAGGTGCATTTATACGGAGACTTGATTACACACAGGTGGATTGTATTCATCATCATTAGTCATTTAGGTCAACATTGGATCATTCAGAGATCCTCACTGAACTTCTGGAGAGAGTTTGCTGCACTGAAAGTAAAGGGGCTGAATACTTTTGCACGCCCAATTTTTCAGTTTTTGATTTGTTAAAAAAAGTTTGAAATATCCAATAAATGTCGTTCCACTTCATGATAGTGTCCCACTTGTTGTTGATTCTTCACAAAAAAATACAGTTTTATATCTTTGTTTGAAGCCTGAAATGTGGCAAAAGGTTGCTAAGTTCAAGGGGGCCGAATACTTTCGCAAGGCACTGTATGTATGTATGCATGTATGTATGTATGTATGTATGTATGTATGTATGTATGTATGTATGTATGTATGTATGTATGTATGTATGTATGTATGTATGTATGTATGTATGTATGTATGTATGTATGTATGTATGTATGTATGTATGTATGTATGTATGTATGTATGTATGTATGTATGTATGTATGTATGTATGTATGTATGTATGTATGTATGTATGTATGTATGTATGTATGTATGTATGTATGTATGTATGTATGTATGTATGTATGTATGTATGTATGTATGTATGTATGTATGTGTGTGTGTGTGTGTGTGTGTGTGTGTGTGTGTGTGTGTGTGTGTGTGTGTGTGTGTGTGTGTGTGTGTGTGTGTGTGTGTGTGTGTGTGTGTGTGTGTGTGTGTGTGTGTGTGTGTGTGTGTGTGTGTGTATGTGTGTATGTATGTATATATATGTGTGTATGTGTATGTATGTATATATATATGTATATGCACAAAGGAAAATAAATAGATAAAGTAAAGTAAAAACACATTATTTTTCTTAATCTTTCATTTTAATTGTATTTTTTTTCAAATGTATTATTATTATAATATTTTTGGACCTTTTTATTTTTATTTTTTTAAGCCTGTCACATCTGAGAATGTGGAATGTGTTTTGTTGGTTGATTGAAAAACAAGAAAACTTAATAAAACTTTAAATTGAAAAAAAGAATGTATTTGTAATGTGCAATTTGTGCCATGTAAGAAAGCTAACGTTTAAGTTCCTTGCTCAGAATATGAGAACATATGAAAGCTGGTGGTTCCTACTAACATGAGACTTCAATATTCCAAGGTAAGAAGTTTTAGGTTGTAATTATTATAGGAATTATAGGACTATTTCTCTCCATGCAATTTGTATTTCATATACCTTTGACTATTGGATGTTCTTATAGGCACTTTAGTATTGCCAGTGTAATAGTATATCTTCCATCCCTATCCTCGCCCCTACCTGGGCTCGAACCAGGAACACATTGACAACAGCCACCCTCGAAGCAGCGTTACCCATGCAGAGCAAGGGGAATAACTACTCCAAGTCTCTGCTACTTACCATCGCTCAGTCAGACTGCTCTATCAAATCATAGACTTAATCATAACATAACACACAGAAATACGAGCTTTAGGTCATTAATATGGTAGATTCCGTAAACTATCATTTCGAAAACAAGACGTTTATTCTTTCAGTGAAATATGGAACCGTTCCGTATTTTATCTAACGGATGGCATCCCTAAGTCTAATTATTCCTGTTACATTGCCCAACATTCAATGTTATGTTATAATTATGTAAAATTCTGGCAAATTAGTTCGCAATGAGCCAGGCGGGCCAAACTGTTGCATATACACTGACTCTGCGTGCCATGAACGCAAGAGAAGTGACACAATTTCACCTGGTTAATATTGCCTGCTAACCTGGATTTCTTTTAGTTAAATATGCAGGTCTAAAAATATATACTTCTGTGTATTGATTTTAAGAAAGGCATTGATGTCTATGGTTAGGTACACATTGGAGCAAGGACAGTCTTTTTTCGCGAATGAGCACCGCATCGATTATATGCAACACAGGACACGCTAGAAACTAGTAATATCATCAACCATGTGTAGTTATAACTAGTGATTATGATTGATTGATTGATTGTTTTTTACAAGATAAGTTTAATGCTAGCTAGCAATTTACCTTGGCCTCTTATTGCATTTGTTCGCTTTAGCAATCTCACTAGGATAAAGACCTCCATTCCTGCCATTATTGAAAGAGATCGTGATACCTCACATCTCAAAATAGGGCTACTTAATTTTAGATCCCTTACTTCAAAGGCAGTTATAGTCAATGAACTAATCACTTATCATAATCTTGATGTGATTGGCCTGACTGAAACATGGCTTAAGCCTGATGAATTTACTGTGTTAATTGAGGCCTCACCTCCTGGTTACACTAGAGACCATATCCCCCGTGCATCCTGCAAAGGCGGAGGTATTGCTAACATTTACAATAGCAAAATTCAATTTACAAAAAAAAAGATGTTTTCGTCTTTTGAGCTTCTAGTCATGAAATCTATGCAGCCTACTCAATCACTTTTTATAGCTACTGTTTACAGGCCTCCTGGGTCATATACAGCGTTCCTCATTGAGTTCCCTGAATTCCTATCGGACCTTGTTGTCATAGCAGATAATATTCTAATTTTTGGTGACTTTAATATTCACATGGAAAAGCCCACAGACCCACTCCAAAAGGCTTTCGGAGCCATCATCGACTCAGTGGGTTTTGTCCAACATGTCTCTGGACCTACTCACTGTCACAGTCATACTCTGGACCTAGTTTTGTCCCATGGAAGAAATGTTGTGGATCTTACTGTTTTGTCCTCATAATCCTGGACTATCGGACCACCATTTTATTACGTTTGCAATTGCAACAAATAATCTGCTCAGACCCCAACCAAGGAGCTTCAAAAGTCGTGCTATAAATTCACAGATAACACAAAGATTCCTTGATGCCCTTCCAGACTCCCTCTGCCTACCCAAGAACATCAGAGGACAAAAATCAGTTAACCACCTAACTGAGGAACTCAATTTAACCTTGCGCAATACCCTAGATGCAGTTGCACCCCTAAAAACTAAAAACATTTCTCATAAGAAACTAGCTCCATGGTATACAGAAAATACCCGAGCTCTGAAGCAAGCTTCCAGAAAATTGGAACGGAAATGGCGCCACACCAAACTGGAAGTCTTTACGACTAGCTTGGAAAGACAGTACCGTACAGTATCGAAGAGCCCTCACTGCTGCTCAATCATCCTATTTTTCCAACTTAATTGAGGAAAATAAGAACAATCCGAAATTGATTTTTGATACTGTCGCAAAGCTAACTAAAAAGCAGTATTCCCCAAGTGAGGATGGCTTTCACTTCAGCAGTAATAAATTCATGAACTTCTTTGAGGAAAAGATCATGATTATTAGAAAGCAAATTACAGACTCCTTTTTAAATCTGCGTATTCCTTCAAAGCTCAGTTGTCCTGAGTCTTCACAACTCTGCCAGGATCTAGGATCAAGAGAGACACTCAAGTGTTTTAGTACTATATCTCTTGACACAATGATGAAAATAATCATGGCCTCTAAACCTTCAAGCTGCATACTGGACCCTATTCCAACTAAACTACTGAAAGACCTGCGCTTGGCCCTCCTATGTTGAACATAATAAACCGCTCTCTATCCACTGGATGTGTACCAAACTCAATAAAAGTGGCAGTAATAAAGCCTCTCTTGAAAAAGCAAAACCTTGACCCAGAAAATATAATAAACTATCGGCCTATAACGAATCTTCCATTCCTCTCAACATTTTTAGAAAAGGCTGTTGCGCCTGCTTCAGTCTGGTTTTAGACCCCATCATAGCACTGAGACTGCACTTGTGAAGGTGGTAAATTACCTTTTAATGGCATCAGACCGAGGCTCTGCATCTGTCCTCGTGCTCCTAGACCTTAGTGCTGCTTTTGATACCATCGATCAACACATTCTTTTGGAGAGATTGGAAACCCAAATTGGTCTACACGGACAAGTTCTGGCCTGGTTTAGATCTTATCTGTCTGAAAGATATCAGTTTGCCTCTGTGAATGGTTTGTCCTCTGACAAATCAACTGTAAATTTCGGTGTTCCTCAAGGTTCTGTTTTAGGACCACTATTGCTTTCACAATATATTTTACCTCTTGGGGATGTCATTCAAAAACATAATGTTAACTTTCACTGCTATGCGGATGACACACAGCTGTACATTTCAATGAAACATGGTGAAGCCCCAAAATCGCCCTCGTTTGAAGCCTGTGTTTCAGACATAAGGAAGTGGATGGCTGCAAACCTTCTACTTTTAAACTCGGACAAAACAGAGATGCTTGTTCTAGGTCACAAGAAACAAAGAGATCTTCTGTTGAATCTGACAATTAATCTTAATGGTTGTACAGTCGTCTCAAATAAAACTAAAGGACATCGGCGTTACTCTGGACCCTGATCTCTCTTTTGACGAACATATCAAGACTGTTTCAAGGACAGCTTTTTTCCATCTACGTAACATTGCAAAAATCAGAAACTTTCTGTCCAAAAATTATGCAGAAAAATGTATCCATGATTTTGTTACTTCTAGGTTTGTCACGTTCTGACCATAGTTCTTTTGTGTTTTTCTTGTTTTAGTGTTGGTCAGGATGTGAGCTGGGTGGGCATTCTATGTTTTGTGTGTTTAGGTTGTTTTTCTGTGTTTGGCCTAGTATGGTTCTCAATCAGAGGCAGGTGTCGTTAGTTGTCTCTGATTGAGAATCATACTTAGGTAGCCTGGGTTTCACTGTGTTTTTATGGGTGATTGTTTCCGTGTCTGTGTTTTACACCACATGGTACTGTTTTCGGTTTTGGTTATTCACGTTACATTTATTGTTTTTGTATGGAGTGTTCAGTTTATGTGTTTAAATAAATACCTTGGACACTTCAAATCTGATTTGGATTTGATTTGATTTTGATGATTTGATTTGACACTTACCACGCTGCGCTTTGATCCTCTCCTTCAACGGAAGAAAACCATTACAAGGTTAGACTACTGCAATGCTCTACTCTCCGGCTACCTGGATAAAGCACTAAATAAACTTCAGTTAGTGCTAAATACGGCTGCTAGAATCCTGACTAGAACCAAAAAAATTGATCATATTACTCCAGTGCTAGCCTCCCTACACTGGCTTCCTGTTAAGGCAAGGGCTGATTTCAAGGTTTTACTGCTAACCTACAAAGTATTACATGGGCTTGCTCCTACCTATCTCTCTGATTTGGTCCTGCCGTACATACCTACACGTACGCTACGGTCACAAGACGCAGGCCTCCTAATTGTCCCTAGAATTTCTAAGCAAACAGCTGGAGGCAGGGCTTTCTCCTATAGAGCTCCATTTTTATGGAATGGTCTGCCTACCCAAGTGTGAGACGCAGACTCTGTCTCAACCTTTAAGTCTTTACTGAAGACTCATCTCTTCAGTGGGTTATATGATTGAGTGTAGTCTGGCCCAGGAAAGTGAAGGTGAACGGAAAGGCTCTGGAGCAACGAACCACCCTTGCTGTCTCTGCCTGACCGGTTCCCCTCATTCTACTGGGATTCTCTACCTCTAAACCTATTAAAGGGGCTGAGTCACTGGCTTACTGGTGCTCTTTCATGCCGCCCCTAGGAGGGGTGCGTCACTTGAGTGGGTTGAGATGTGTGATCTTGTGATCTTCCTGTCTGGGTTGCACCCCCCCCCTCCTTGCGTTGTGCCGTGGTGGAGATCTCTGTGGGCTATACTCGGCCTTGTCTCAGGATGGTAAGTTGGTGGTTGAAGATATCCCTCTAGTGGTGTGGGGGCTGTGCTTTGGCAAAGTGGGTGGGGTTATATCCTTCCTGTTTGGCCCTGTCCGGGGGTATCATCGGATGGGGCCACAGTGTCTCCTGACCCCTCCTGTCTCAGCCTCCAGTATTTATGCTGCAGTATGTGTCACGGGGCTAGGGTCAGTTTGTTATATCTGGAGTACTTCTCCTGTCTTATCCGGTGTCCTGTGTGAATTTAAGTATGCTCTCTCTAATTCTCTCTTTCTCTCTCTCGGAGGACCATGCCTCAGGACTACCTGGCATGATGATTCCTTGCTGTCCCCAGTGCACCTGGCCATGCTGCTGCTCCAGTTTCAACTGTTCTGCCTGCGGCAATGGATTCCTGACCTGTTAACCGGACGCGCTACCTGTCCCAGACCTGCTGTTATCAACTCTCTAGAGACAGCAGGAGTGGTAGAGATGCTCTTAATGATCGGCTATGAAAAGCCAACTGACATTTACTCCTGAGGTGCTGACTTGCTGCACCCTCGACAACTACTGTGATTATTATTATTTGACCGTGCTGGTAATTTATGAACATTTGAACATCTTGGCCATGTTCTGTTATAATCTCCACCTGGCACAGCCAGAAGAGGACTGGCCACCCCTCATAGCCTATTTCCTCTCTAGGTTTCTTCCTAGGTTTTGGCCTTTCTAGGGAGTTTTTCCTAGCCACCGTGCTTCTTCACCTGCATTGCTTGCTGTTTGGGGTTTTAGGTTGGGTTTCTGTACAGCACTTTGAGATATCAGCTGATGTACGAAGGGCTATATAAATCGATTTGATTTTGTGTAACAGGCAGACTCCTCGTGAGGCAGGTGGTTAGAACCTTGGACTAGTTAACCGTAAGGTTGCAAGATTGAATCTCTGAGCTGACAAGGTAAAAACCTGACATTCTGGCCCTGAACAAGGCAGTTAACCCACTGTTCCTAGGCCATCATTGAAAATAAGAATGTGTTCTTAACTGACTTGCCCAGTTAATAAATAAAGGTGTAAAAAAATATATCCAAAAATACCGATTTCCGATTGTTATGAACACTTAATCGGCCATTCAGATTAATCTGTCAACCTCTAGTTGCCACCATATAAATCTCCATTCTGGAATGTAAGCATGGCTTTTCTGTTCTATTCTAGAACCCTGACCAAGCTCATCCACAATCTCAATGCATGAGACATTGCTCCCTTCACAAATCAATCGAGAGCACTATATAGGGAATAGGGTTACATTTTGGAAGCATCCCATGCTTTCTCTGGTCTACAAAAGTGAACCACGGTCCATATACCGTAGATGAGAGGGATACAGGTAGGGGTGTTTGAGCTGACAGTGTGTAAACACTAGCTAACTGAGAGCTGTTGCCAGCTTGTAGTTGGGGATAAGGAAGAGGGCAGCTATAGTGTGTCTTATTTACAATCTTGGCATCTCAAATGCCACCCTATTCCCCATATAGCGTACTACCTTTACTTAAAGGGGAATTGGGCTCTGGTCAAATGTAGTGCACAATATGGAGAATTGGGCTCGGGTCAAAGTAATGCACAATATAGGGAATAGGGTGTCATTTGGAGACAATGGGAAGGTCTCAATTGTATACTCCTCACACACTCTCTCCTCATTTCCTTCTCAAAACCCATTGGATGAGAAAGCCAGAGGTCCCTCCACTCTGACCTCCTCCAATGGGTTTTGAGAAGACAAGGAGAGAAGAGAGAAGATGCAAGGAGTATACAATTGAGATCGTCCCATAATGACAATACAGAAAGGTCAGAGGTGTGTACCACTGTGGGTACTCTACATGGGTGTTGAGACTGACCTAGACTTTCATGTTTTACTCTACAATCGCTTCATGCACCGCAAAGTATGTTGCCTAGGTAACAGCTAGAAGTGCATTCATTGTTGCACTTCAAAACAATTAATCATTTCACATACAGTACCAGTCAAAAGTTTGGACACTCTACTCATTCAAAACTATGAAATAACACATATGGAATCATGTAGTAACCAATAAAGTGTTAAACAAATCAAATATCATATGTTTTATATTTGAGATTCTTCAAAGTAGCCACCCTTTGCCTTCATGACAGCTTTGCACACTCTTGGCATTCTCTCAACCAGCTTCATGAGGTAGTCACCTGGAATGTATTTCAATTAACAGGTGTGCCTTGTTAAAAGTTCATTTGTGGAATTTCTTCCCATCTTAATGTGTTTGAGCCAATCAGTTGTGTTGTGACAAGGTAGGGGTGGTATACAGAAGATGGCACTATTTGGTAAAATACCATGTCCATTTTATGGCAGGAACAGCTCAAATAAGCAAAGAGAAACAACAGTTCATCATTACTTTAAGACATGAAGGTCAGTCAATGCGGAACATTTCAAGAACTATGAACGTTTCTTCAAGTGCAGTCGCAAAAATCATCAATCGCTATGATGAGACTGTCTTTCATGAGAACCGCCACAGGAAAGGAAGCCCCAGAGTTACCTCTGCTGGAGAGGATATGTTTATTAGAGCTACCAGCCTCAGAAATAGCGGCCCAAATAAAAGCTTCAGAGTTTAAGTAACAGACACATCTCAACATCAACTGTTCAGAGGAGACTGCGTGAATCAGGCCTTCATGGTTGAATTGCTGAAAGGAAACCACTACTAAAAGACTCCAATAAGAAGAAGAAACTTGCTTGGGCCAAGAAACATGAGCAATGGACATTAGACCAGTGGAAATCTGTTGGTTGGTCTGATATTAATATTTGAGATTTTTGGTTCCAACCGCCGTGTCTTTGTGAGACACAGAGTAGGTGAACGGATGTTCTCGCATGTGTGGTTCCCACTGTGAAGCATGGAGGAGGAGGTGTGGGGGTGCTTTGCTGGTGACACTGTCTGTGATTTATTTAGAAGGCACACTTAACCAGCATGACTATCACAGCATTCTGCAGCAATACGCCATCCCATCCTTTTTGTGCTTAGTGGGATTCCTCATTTGTTTTTCAACAGGACAATGACCCAACACACCTCCAGGCAGTGTAAGGGTTATTTGACCAAGAAGGAGAGTGATGGAGTGCTGCATCAGATGACCTGACCTCAACCCAATTGAGATCAAATCTAATTTTATTTGTCAAAGGCGTCGAATACAACAGGTGTAGTAGACCTTACAGTGAAATGCTTACTTACAAGCCCTAAACCAACAATGCTGTTTTAAGAAAATACCTAAGAGTGTGCAAAGCTGTCAAGGCAAAGGGTGGCTACTTTGAAGAATCTAAAATCTAAACTATATTTAGATTTGTTTAAGAATCTAAAATCTAAAGAATCTAAAAGAATCTAAAATCTAAACTATATTTAGATTTGTTTAACAGTTTTTTTACGACATGATTCCATGTGTTATTTCATAGTTGTTTACTATTATTCTAAAATGTAGAAAATAGCAAAAATAAAGAAACATCCTTGAATGAGTAGGTGTGTCAAAATGTTGACTGGTACTGTATAATCATCCACATAATAAACAACACATTTTTGTTTAAACAAATAAAACACAAGAACATGTGACAAAATTATCAGGAGAGCTTTACCCTAAAAACAACATCAATTAAACAAAATAAAGGTTTTCACAAAATGAGGAGAAAAAGGTTCAGGTTTGTCTATAAAACAGCACATGTGTTTTTGTAGGGTGGTGTACGTGTTGGGAAAGGTGTGCAACGGGTACATGGGGTAGTTCAGAGGTCATTCATCTATAGTTAATAATCCCAAAACAAAACATTACATTCCCCTCTGAGTTACACATACTCCATCGGCATCGTACATTCTCCCGTCTCCTTTACAGTTCAGTATCTACCACCATTTTGGAGCAAATCAAGTCCTCCATTTTGGATCAAATCCTCCATTCACCACCACATACAGCCTGTCCAGTTTCTTAGCTAACAAGGATAATCCCATTCAGACCAGGTAGTTGTGGGAGGACAGAACACTGCTGAGTACAGTAGTGCTGCTTGGAGACATCAGAGCGCTGCATGCAAAACCACGGCCAGAGATTTCTGGTTCATGGACCGGAGTACACTGACCCCTGACTGGTTGGTTGTTAGAGGCAAGGGGAGGCATCTCAAAAGACCAACTCATGACACAAGACAGACATTATGACACATTGAGGGAGGGAGTGGTCTAACTCTACCAGTCTCCTTCTTGGACTGTGGATTGGTTAAATCCTCGTCTTCAAAACATCCCTTTTAGAATTAGCAACTGAGATAAACGCTCCTCCTCTTTAGTCCAGAGTGAAGAGAAGTGTGGGATGGTTGAGTGAGGACACTGCCTCAGGATGGATGAGGGACATGGGAGTTGGTTAATCAGGTGAGGAGATGCAGTAAGGAAGGTCTACTGCGCAATCATGAGGTTGCCTAAAATGAATAACATATCAGTGTGTGCTGTTATAGCACTGAGGTCGAAATTGGACGCGTGTGTGTGTGTGGTCAGCGGCGTAGTGTGGGAGGTATGTGTTTGGGACTCTGACTGTCCATTGTCTCCACCCTCTGCTCCTCCAGGTTGATATTACTGGTGGAGGCGTGGTGGGAGAGGGGCTCCAACACTGGCCTATATCCTCCCAGATACATCAGACCTGAGAGAGAGAGAGAGAGAGAGAGAGAGAGAGAGAGAGAGAGAGAGAGAGAGAGAGAGAGAGAGAGAGAGAGAAAATAAAGGATGTAAAATAAAAACAACATGCAAGGCCCTTGTGTTGAGGACTGCTCGCTGGTCTCTCTCCACCTAGTGGGCGATAATGGTAGTCTAAAGTCTGTGGCTGGCCAGTCTAACATGCTGACCAGACCGCTTGCCCGTGCGCGCCCGCCATCGAGTGCATGTTAATTTTGTCCACCCACACCAGACGTGATCAGGACACACAGGTTGAAATATCAAAACAAACTCTGAACTATATTAATTAACTATATTAATGTCAAAAAATCCTTAAACATTTATGTCAATTTAGCTAACTAGCTTGCTATTGCAAGCTAATTTGTCCTGGGATATAAACATTGGGTTGTTATTTTACCTGAAAAGCACAAGGTCCTCTATTCCGCGGTTTTAATCCACAGATAAAAGGGTAAACCGAGTTTGTTCCGAGTAATCTCTACTCCTTAGGTTTCTTCTTTTTGTTTGGACTTTATATGGCGGTTGGCAACCAACTTTAAGGTGTATTACCACAACCAACTGGACTGGAGTGGGGACCTCAGTTCATCTTTCAATCACCCACGTGGGTATATATACAAACCAATGATGAGATAGGGGAGGCGGGACTTGCAGTGCATCAAGTGTCACAAATAGAACCATTTTAGCGCCTGGCTAAGCAGACTGATGATTGCAATGATTGAATAACATGTAGAGTGGCAAGAAAAAGTATGTGAACCCTTTATAAATACCTGGGTTTCTGCATAAATTGGTCATGAAGATCAGATCAAAATTTATCGAGGTCACAACAATAGACAAACATCCTGCTTAAACTAATAACACACAAACAATTATACATTGTCATGTCTTTATTGAACACCGTGTTAACATTCAAAGTGCAGGGTGGAAAAAGTATGTGACGCCTTTGATTCAATAACTGGTTGACCCTCCTTTGGCAGCAATAACCTCAACCAAATGTTTTCTGTAGTTGCGGATCAGACCTGCACAACGGTCAGAAGGAATTTTGGCCCATTCCTCTATACAAAACTGTTTCAGTTCAGCAATATTCTTGTGATGACTTGTGTGAACTGCTCTCTCGAGGTCATGCCACAGCATCTCAATCAGGTTGAGGTCAGGACTCTGACTGGGCCTCTCCAGAAGGTATATTTTCTTCTGTTGAATCCATTCTGTTGTTGATCTACTTCTGTGTTTTTGGGTCATTATCCTGTTGCATCACACAACTTCTGTTGAGCTTCAATTGGCGGTCAGATAGCCTAACATTTTCCTGCAAAATGTCTTGATAAATTGGGAATACATTTTTCCGTCGATGATAGCAAGCTGTCCAGGCCCTGAGGCAGCAAAGCAACCCCAAACACTGATGCTCCCTCCACCATACTTTACAGTTGGGATGAGGTTTTGATGTTGGTGTGCTGTGCCTTTTTCCTCCACACATAGTGTTGTGTGTTCCTTCCAATCAACTCAACTGTAGTTTCATCTGTTCACATAATATTTTGCCAGTAGTGCTGGAACATCCAGTTGCACTTTTGCAAACTTCAGACATGCAGCAATGGGTTTTGGTCAGCAGTGGCTTCTTCCGTGGTGTCCTCCCATAAACACCATTCTTGTTTAGTGTTTTACGTATCGTAGACTCGTCAACAGAGATGTTAGCATGTTCCAGAGATTTCTGTAAGTCTTTAGCTGACACTCTAGGATTCTTCTTAAACCTCATTGAGCATTCTGCACTGTGATCTTGCAGTCATCTTCACAGGATGGCCACTCCTAGGGAGAGTAGCAACAGTACTGAACTTTCTCAATTTACAGACAATTTGTCTTACCGTGGACTGATGAACATCAAAGCTTTTAGAGATACTTTTGTAACCCTTTCCAGCTTTATGCAAGTCAACCATTCTTAATCTTAGGTCTTCTGAGATCTCGTTTGTTCGAGGCATGGTTCACATCAGGCAATGCTTCTTGTGAATAGCAAACTCAGAATTTGTGAGTGTTTTTTATAGGGTAAGGCAGCTCTAACCAACATCTCCAATCTTGTCTCATTGATTGGAATCCAAGTTAGCTGACTCCTGACTCCAATTAGCTTTTGGAGAAGTCATTAGCCAAGGGGTTCACCTACACTGTTCATGTTTAAATTATGTACTCAATAAATAATTTCTGTGTTATTAGTTTAAGCACACTGTTTTGTCTATTGTTGTGACTTAGATGAAGATCAGATCTAAGGATTCACATACTTTTTCTTGCCACTGTATGTGCACAATTATTTTGCAACGCACGTGACGTGAGCAGTCTGGTCAGCATGTAACTGGTCATAGAGATTGGCGGGTTAAAGTGAGGCCTGCTGGGCTGGATGCACATTCAATAAGGGACCAATCCCAACTTCAGAAATGTGCACAAAACACTTTTACTAGACGTGTTTCTGAAGTTGGATTCGTCCCTGAAAAACAGGAGAGCTGCGGTAGCTAGATGCAGGGTTTTGTACCAGCCCAACACTGACTGCACCTGATTGAACTAATCAAGGTGTCCTTGAGGATTAGTCAAAATGGGTGATTGAGTGCTGGACTGAAACTAATATAAACTCTACACGCCATTTGACTCTCCAGGACCAAGGTGATAGGTCACTGCTCTACATCATGCAGCTACTAGTGGTTAATAACAGGTAGTGCATCTCCTTTGTTTTGTTGACGTTGAGTGAGAGGTTATTATCCTGACACCACACTCCGAAAGCCCTCACCTCCTCCCTGTAGGCTGTCTCGTCGATGTTGGTAATCAAGCCTACCACTGTAGTGTTGTCTGCAAACATGATGATTAAGTTGGAGGCGTGCATGACCATGCAGTCATGGGTGAACAGGGAGTACAGGAAAGGGCTGAGAACGCATCCTTGTGAGGCCCCAGTGTTGAGGATCAGAGGGATGGAGATGTTGTTTCCTACCTTCACCACCTGGGGGCGGCAAGTAGTCCAGGACCCAGTGGCATCCAGTTGAATTCCCAGTTGAATGCTGAGCTGTAGTCAATGAACAGCATTCTTACATAGGTACTCCTCTTGTCCAGATGGTATAGGGCAGTGTGATGAAGATTGCATCGTCTGTGGACCTATTTGGACGGTAAGCAAATTGGAGTGGGTCTAGGGTGTCAGGTATGGTGGAGGTGATATGATCCTTGAATAGTCTCTCAAAGCACTTCATGATGACAGAAGTGAGTGCTACCTGGCGATAGTCATTTAGTTCAGTTACCTTTGCTTTCTTGGGAACAGGAACAATGGTAGCCATCTTAAAAAATGTTGGGACAACAGACTGGGTTAGGGATTGATTGAATATGTCCGTAAACACACCAGACAGCTGGTCTGCGCATGCTCTGAGGACGCGGCTAGGGATGCCATCTGGGCTGGCAGCCTTGCGAGGGTTAACACGTTTAAATGTTTTACTCACATCAGAGGAGAGCCCACAGTCTTTGGTAGCGGCCATATCGGTGGCACTTTATTGTCCTCAAAACAGGCAAAGAAGTTTAATTTGTCTGGGAGCAAGACGTTGATGTCCGCGATGGGGCTGGTTTTCTTTTTGTAATCCGTGATCTGTAGGCCCTTCCACATACGTCTCGTGTTTGAGCCATTGAATTGTGACTCTA
The DNA here is from genome assembly GCF_021184085.1 of Oncorhynchus gorbuscha. Taxonomy (NCBI): domain Eukaryota; kingdom Metazoa; phylum Chordata; class Actinopteri; order Salmoniformes; family Salmonidae; genus Oncorhynchus; species Oncorhynchus gorbuscha. The sequence goes on along the minus strand of NC_060178.1, from coordinate 83,764,987 downwards.
CTTTGTCTCTATGCTGACGCTTTGCTTGTTTGATTGCCTACTTGCCATGATTAAATGCTGTGCTTCGCGCTTTCAGTTTTTCTAAAAGTGCGAAGTTTAGTGAACAATCTCTAACCTATCAGCTAGCCACAGCTATAGCCATACCTATTCCTCAATGTGCACAGGGCATGAGTCCACATCTGTCCATCCGAAAGAGAGATAGAGAGGAGGGGCATCGAAGAGGAGACAGAAAATATGAAATGATGGAATAGAGAGAAACAAAGAGAGAGAATAGAACACATTTACGGCACAGAGAATTCATCTGACAACAACCACAGTAGGGGGAGCGAGGTGAGGGGGAAGTGGGGGAAATACGTTGGGAGTTACAGGAATGGGAGGAGCTAAGGCTTTGTCTGCAATTATTATAATATTTTTAAATTTAGGCAGAGTCCTTAAAGATTGACTTCCTTTTAAGACACATTTTTGAGAGTTAACGACGTGGTCTCTTCATTGAAAGAACAGACATCCGTTAAAATAGGGAATGCTCTCAAGTAGCCAGACCTCTAAATCTCTGCGTTCACTCTGCGGCCTGAGCTTTTTGATAAAAAGGCCGGAAAACAGGGACTAGTCGTTTGAGAGTTGGTGGCCACAGAAACAGCACCCATGTTAGAGTGCTACAGACTTAGAGAAACAAAGCCAAAGGTCAGTTTTTACACCTGTTTTTGGATACTAGTTGTTCTTGCCCAAACCAGCACCTGGATCTTGACAGACTGCACTGGGGTTTCTCTTGCTCTTTGCATAGAGAAAAAAGCCTTTCACTCCCCTTCCCTCACTGTAACTTGCTTCAGCACAGCAGAGAGAGGACATCAGGCAAGCGAGGGAGAAGCAAAGGAGAAGGAGAGATGGAGGGATGAGTCGCAGACGATAAGCAAAGCGGCTCAGAGCTGGCAGACACTGAACATGAACTTGGAACTCTGGGATGGAGCATAGAGAACAACCACACACCCACGCTCTCACACACACACATGCTCTCACATACACGCTCTCACACACAAATGTGAAGACACACACACTTTGTCACACACAGGAGCTTTTTTCTGGGAGGAGAGGAGGCAAGAGAATGCATAACTACCTACTACTGAGAAAAACAACAAGAACGAACAACAACCACGGCAGTGAAGGATGGGGGGATGATGAGAAGAAAGAAGTCTCCTGTTCTAACTGCTGAGAAATATACACTGTCTTGTGTTTGGTATGGATAGATCACCAATTACAGCCTCATTTACTTTGGGTCAATATTTTCTTCCTTCAATGTCACTGAATCTATTTCCTGAGCCATTTGAGATGAAACAACTCTAGTAGACTGACATTTTATGGGGTATATAATCCGAATATCTCCCCTCTTCACTTTCTCCATTTATAGTAATTAAAATCTTTGCTAGAAACATAGGAACCTCAGTTTTGACTAAAAACTGTCTCCCTCTCGCTCCACCCTCTCCATTGTCTCTCTACCCTGACTTCTGTTCCACTGTTTCTCCTCTCCATGATCCCTCGCTCCCTTCTTATTTCCTTTCACTGACATCCCCCCTCTCTACCCCACCCCATGCCCAGTCTCAGCTTTGATTGGTCCATGTTCAGTAGTTTGCCACTCACCGGCGAATCGGCTGTCGGGAACCTGCTCATTGTCCAGCCCCCCAAAAAAGGGTGTGTCACAGAGGGCGTGATTGTTATTGGCCAACTCTGGACACCTGCTCCGCCCACCTGCAAGCGGGGGCAAATGTCAAACAACAGTAGCCAGGCACAGCAAGGGGGAGGGAGAGGGGGGTGTAAATGGGGGTCAGTAGCTTTTCGATGACTCTGCTTGTGTTGTTGTGTGTGTGTGTGTGTGTGTGTGTGTGTGTGTGTGTGTGTATGTGTGTGTGTGTGTGTGTGTGTGTGTGTGTGTGTGTGTGTGTGTGTGTGTGTGTGTGTGTGTGTGTGTGTGTGTGTGTGTGTGTGTGTGTGTGTGTAAAAGAGGGCATGGGTGAGATCATGTGATGATGGTTAGCATGTGGCTCAGGCTCAGAGGATGCACACAGAGAAGCAGTGACACAAGCGTGCAAACATACGTCACATGCACATGAACATATAGAGAGACAGGATTCCTTTGGTTTCCTTATTAACTCATTTATTCATTGTTTGTTTATTGTTCACCACTCCACACATGCACACATCCACTACAACTGGACTGGAGAAAAATACATATTAAGAAGATGCATGGTGATTAAGATAATGTCACAAACAAACATACACAAAAGACACACAAACATGCAGACATAGTATTTAAACACACATTCATAAATAACACACACACACACTGACACACACTCTAACTCTGGACAAACAAACACACACATTCACACACACACAAACTCTGAGTTCACGCACACGCACATTCATACACACTCAAACTCTGAGGACACTCAGAGGCAGGGTTAGAGATTCAATCCCAATGTATCTGACTTTTGAATAGTGGAATAGAGAAGGAAAAGCAGAGGAGAAGGAGAGATGGGGAAGCTATGACTCCAAACATATACACACAAAAAAGAGAGGGAGAGACACACACACACAAATATACTGTAAACACAATTGCATATCAGATTGTGGAATCTAAGCAGTGCAATGCGGAGCACAGCAGGCAAACATACACAAGCATTGGCAAACCAACGACACACACACACACACACACACACACACACACACACACACACACACACACACACACACACACACACACACACACACACACACACACACACACACACACACACACACACACACACACACACACACACACACACACACACACACACACACACTAAACCAAATGCATATGTGCAAACGGATGATTAGTGATGGTTTCACCGATGGTCAGTGTTGTAACACTTTTTCGGATAGTCCATATGTAGATGCTCTAACCTTAACCCTAACCCTAGCTCTAACCCCAACCCTAGCTCTAACCCAAGCTCTAACCTTAACCCAAACTCTAACCCTAGCTCTAACCCTAACTCTAACCCTAACCCTAGCTCTAACCCTAACCCTAGCTCTAACCTTAACCCTAACTCTAACCCTAGCTCTAACCCTAGCTCTAACCCTAACTCTAACCCTAACCCTAGCTCTAACCCTAACCCTAACCCTAACTCTAACCCTAACCCTAGCTCTAACCCTAACCCTAGCTCTAACCTTAACTCTTAACTCTAACCCTAGCTCTAACTCTAACTCTAGCTCTAACTCTAACCCTAACCGTAAGCTTAGCAAGCAGTTGCTTATCAACAGGTAGTTTGTTGATAGTATGACCATTGTTCGAGCATCTACAGACGGAAATTCCGGACTAGCCAAATAAAGTGTGACCAGTATTTTAGCCCACATGATCATTTACAATAGAGAGAATCTAGCATGGCACCCCTTAAAACACCCTGCCACCTCACTAATAATGAGCTTTATATGGTAGTTTACAGGATAGGGTGCTGTAACAGGGTAGTCTGTCACTAAAAGGCCATGTTAGAAAGGACAAAAGTGGAAATATTGTAAGAAATGATGAGCGAGTAAACCCCGAGGCATTTTTTACTTAAATATTTATAGTAATTTGAATTCAAAGTCAATGAAAGGTAATTACTACTTAAATGTATATGTGGTACTGACTCAAAACTAACTGAGAAGTATAATAACAAATTAACTTTTTCCCAGCATGCTCTACAGCAGGTATATTTTTTGGAATTGTTTTTAATATCTGTGTTTTTGCATGTACATTTTGTGATAGCAGCACATTGGAGTTTACAGTGCAGTGTTCAGGTGATATTTGTTCCCCAATGTAGGGCTTAGGCAAGGAGTTAGTTAGGGTGAGGCTTTAAGTTAGGATTAGTGGGTAACATTGTATTAGTGCTTAGACTGCCACATACTTCTGTCCTTTCCAGCATGGCCAGATAGTGAGGAGGGTAAAGCAGAGAGAGGGGTCAGAGGTGAGAGGTCAATGAGAGGTCCTATTTACCCTGCTTGTGGAAAGGGGACAGGCAGTGTTCCTCTGTGACATCATTTCCCTGTGAGAAGGAGAGAGACAGATTCATGTTGTGTTGTATTGTATTGTATATTTGATATATTTAAAAAAAAATCTATAGCCATTCCTATAGTTTAGGTACAATACGATATATGTAACTCTGAATCCTGCTCTTCTGAGCGACTGAGAAGTTATGTTCTTTTGGCTCTATGGGTAGTTCATTCACTATCAGGAAACACTAAAACAGTACAGAAATGCACTAAGAAAAAATAAGGAACAGCATGTCAGAAAGCTCAATGTGAAGGAGGAACCCATAGAATCAAATCCCTTCTGAGAAAATTGGAACACAAACAACAAAACGAAGAGCTACCTATGGATAAAGATGTATGGATAAAATACTTCTCCAACCTTTTTGGCCATATAACAAAGAACCAAGAACAGAAATGTATATATGATAATTTATGAATCAGTTATTAAAAAGTACTTCCAGAACTCATTGGATTCTCCAATTACATTGGATAAGCTACAGGACTAAATACAAACCTTCCAACCCAAAAAGGCCTGTATATTGATGGTATACTGATCTAAATGATAAAATATACAGACCCCTGAATTCAAATGGGCTATTCTTAAACTCAATATTATCCTCAGCTCTGGCATCTTCACAATATTTGGAACCAATCCACAACCAAGTGAAGACAAATTTGACCCCAATGATTACCGTGAAATCTGCGTCAACAGCAAAATCTTCTACAGTATCATCAATATCAGTGAAAACAATGTCCAGAGACAATGTCAAATTGGCTTCTTACCAAAATACCGTACGACAGACCACGTATACACCCTGAAAATCCTTACAAATAAACAAAACAAAAGCACATTTTTCTAATTTTGTTTTTTTCTTAAATTAGTTTTGACTCAATTTGGCATGAGAGTCTGATGTACAAATTGATGGAAACTGGTGTTGGAGGAAAATAATATGTCATTATATAATCAATGTACACAAACAACAAGTGTGTGTTAAAATTGGCAATAAACACACAGATTTCTTTCCTCAGGGTCATGAGGTGAGCCAGGGATGCAGCTTGAGCCCACCCTCTTCAACATTTATATCAATGAATTGGTGTGGGCTCTAGAACATTCTGCAGCACCCAGCCTCACCCTACGGGACTCGGAAATCAAATGTCTACTGTTTGCTGATGATCTGGTGCTTCCGTCCCCAACCAAAGAAGGCCTACAGCAGCACCTACAGTCCTGTGAAAAAGTATATTTGAGATTCTTCAAAGTAGCCACCCTTTGCCTTGATGACAGCTCTGCACACTCTTGGCATTCTCTCAACCAGCTTCATGAGGTAGTCACCTGGAATGCATTTCAATTAACATGTGTGCCTTCTACAGGAGAATGTCAGGCCATCCGTCTGTGAGCTGAAGCTGAAGCACAGCTGGGTCAAGCAGCAAGACAATGATCCGAAACACACTAAAATCTGCATTTATTTCATTTATCAATGAAAATTGATAAAAAGAAACAAATTAGAAGTTTTGGAATGGCCTAGTCAAAGTCCAGACCTAATCCCAATTGAGATGTGACAGGACTTCAAACAAACAGTTCATGCTTGAAAACCCACAACTGTCGCTGACTTAAAGCAGTTCTGCATGCATGAGTGGGCCAAAATTCCTCCACAGCGACGTGAGAGACGGATCAACAACTACAGGAAGTATTTGGTTGCAGTCATTGCAGCTAAAGATGGCACAACCAGTTATTGAGTGTAAGGGGGCAATTACTTTCACACACAGGGGCATTGGGTGTTGCATAATTTTGTTTATGAAATAAATAAAATAAGTATCCATTTTTTGTTTGTTAAATGTAAACTCAGTTTCCCTTTATCTAATCATGGGTTTCAGTTGAAGATCTGATAACATTCAGTATCAAAAATATGCAAAAGTAGAGAAAATCAGAAAGGAGTCAAATACTTTTTCACTGCACTGTAGATCTTCTGCACAAATTCTGTCAGACTTGGGCCCTGACAGTGAATCTCAGTAAGACAGGTGCCAGGACAACAAATACAAATTCTATCTAGACATGGTTGCCCTAGCGCACACAAAGAATAATACCTACCTCAGCCTAGACATCAATAACACAGGTAACTTCTACAAGGTTGTGAATGATCTAAGAGACAAGGCAAGATGGGCCCTCTATGACATAAACTCGACATCTCAATTAGAATCTGGCCCAAAAATACTTCAATCAGTTATAGAATCCATTGCCCTTTATGGTTGTGAGGTCTGGGGTCCACTCGCCAACCAAGAATTCACAAAATGGGACAAACACCCAATTGACACTGCATGCAGACTTCTGAAAAAATATACTTTGTGTACAACGCAAAACCCCAAACAATGCATTCAGAGCAGAATTAGGACTACAGTTATCAAAATCTGGAAAAGAGCTGTTAAATTCCACGATCACCTAAAAGGAAGCGATACCCACACATTCCACATCAAAGCCCTCATCTACAGATGAGAAGTTCTCATCTACCTAGAGAATTCCCCTCAGCCAGCTGGTTCTGGGGCTCTATTCACACACACAAACAGAACCCACAGAGCCCCAGGCCAGCAACACAATTAGACCTCAACCAAATTATGAGAAAGCAAAAAGATTACTATTTGACACACTGGAAAGAATCAACCAAATAACAGAGCAAATTAGAATGCTATCTGGCCCTAAACAGAGAGTACACAGTACACACTGAGACTGAAAATTATTGACTATGTACAGACCCAGTGAGCAGAGCCTTGCTATTGAGAGAGGTCGCCATAGTCAGGCCTGGTTCTGAAGTGCCCACTGTCCACAAAAGGAAACTGAGCTACACTTCCTAACCTCCTGCCAAATGTATGACCACATATCACACAGACCCACAAAGAATTTGAAAACAAATCCAACATTGATAAACTGCCATACTTATTAGGTGAAATACCACAATGTGCCATCACAGCAGCAAGATTTGTGGCCCGTTGCCATGACAAAAGGGCAACCAGTGGAGCACAAACATTCTAAATACAACCAATATTTATCTGTTTATTTATCTTCCCCCACTATTCGTACTACAACTATTTGCACATTGCTAAAACACTGTACATGGCTGATAAATATAACACTTGAAATGTCTTTATCTTTTTGAAACCTTTTTGAGTGCAATGTTTACTGTAAATTTTGAATATTTTTTTGTTTATGTTTAAATGTGTTTCTTCTCACTTTTGTGTATTGTTTATTTCACTTGCTTTGGCGATGTAAACATACAGTGCGTTCAAACAGACCCCTTGACTTTTTCCACATTTTGTAATGTTACAGGCTTATTCTAAAATGTATTGTAGTGACCCGCACAGACAGCTGTGTGTTATGTGTTAGGCTAGGAGATGGTTGTGTTGTACTGACCAGTACCCGGTGTTCGCGGGGTCCGACATGTCAATCAACCTGCTATCTGCCAATCACGGGAATGCCTGGAATGTTCTGATGCCGGGCATCCTGGTGGTTGGCGGAGTGGCGTGGAGGGGGGTTGGGCAGGGGGGTGGAGCATTGGAAGTTAAGACCAGGTTCAGCCTTTGTTCTCTCTCTCTTACGTCTGGGCTTCACAAGAGAAGGTCACGATTGGCTTGTGGGTTATCTGTCATCTATTTGGCGTGTGCTACGGCCCAAACAGTAGCCTGTGTAAAGTTGGTTTAATAAACCGTCAATTCGCAAACTCAAGCCTCTGTCTGGACAATTGTTCATTTATGATCTAGTCAGGTCATTACAGTATTAATCTTTTTTCCCCCTCATCAATCTACACATATCCAATAATGACAAAGAAAACAGGTTTATAGATTTGTTTGAGAATTTATTGGAAAAAAATGGAATATCACATTTACATAAGTATTCACTCTTTACTCAGTACATTGTTGAAGCACCTTTGGCAGTGATTATAGCCTTAAGTATTCTGGGTTATGACGCTACAAGCTTGGCACACCTGTATTTGGGGAGTTTCTCCCATTCTTCTCCGCAGATCCTCTCAAGCTCTGTCAGGTTGGATAGGGAGTGTTGCTGCACAGCTATTTTCAGGTCTCTCCAGAGATGCTCGATTGGGTTCAAGTCCGGGCTCTGGCTGGGCCACACAAGGACATTCAGAGACTTGTCCCGAAGCTACTCCTGCTTTGTCTTGGCTGTGTGCTTAGGGTCGTTTTTCTGTTTGAAGGTGAATCTTTGCCACAGTCTGAGGTCCTGAGAGCTCTGGAGCAGGTTTTCATCAAGGATCTCTCTGTACTTTGCACCGTTCATCTTTGCCTCGATCACGCTTAGTCTCCCAGTTCCTGACGCTGAAAAACATCCCCACAGCATGATGCTGCCACCACCATGCTTCACTGTAGGGATGGTGCCAGGTTTCCTCCAGACGTGACACTTGGCATTCAGGCCAAAGAGTTCAATCTTAGTTTCATCAGACCAGAGAATCTTCTTTTTCATGGTCCAAGAGTTTTTAGGTACCTTTTTGAAAACTCCAAGCGGGCTATAATGTGCCTTTTAATGAGGAGTGGCTTCCGTCTGGCCACTCTACCATAAAGGCCTGATTGGTGGTGCTGCAGAGATGGTTGTCTTTCTGGAACGTTCTCCCATCTCCACAGAGGAAATCTAGAGCTCTGTCAGAGTGACCATTGGGTTTTTTGGTCCCCTCCCTGACCAAGGTTGTGCAGCCAGCTCTAGGAAGAGTCTCGTGATTCTAAACTTCTTCAATTTAAGAATGATGGAGGCTACTGTGTTCTTGGGGACTTTCAATGCTGCAGAAATGTTTTGGTACCCTTCCGTAGATCTTTGCCTCGACACAATCTTGTCTCGGAGCTCTACGGACAATTCCTTCAACCTTATGGTTTAGTTTTTGCTCTGACATACACTGTCAACTCTGGGACCTTATATAGACAGGAGTGTGCCTTTCCAAATAATGTCCAATCAATTTAATTTAACACAGGTGGACTCCAATCAAGTTGTAGAAACATCTCAAGGATGAGCAATGGAAACAGGAAGCATCTGAACTCAATTTCATGTCTCATAGCAAAGGGTTGGAATACTTATGTAAATAAGGTCGTTCTGTTTTTTATTTTTAATACATTTGCAAAAATGTCTAAACCTGTTTTCACTTCGTCATTATAGGGTATTGTGTGTCGATTGCTGGGGAAAAACATTTATTTAATCATTTTTAGAATAAGGCTGTGACGTAACAAAATGTGGTAAAAGTCAAGGGGTCTGAATATTTCCGAAGGCACTGTACGTTTCCAATGCCAATACATCCCCATTGAATTGAATTGAGAGAGTGAGAGACAGAGAGAAAGAGAGAGGCAGGGTATTCTCTATATCACAACAAGCCATTTTTCTAGGAGTACCCCACTCTCTCCTCTCTCATCCCCCTGTTCCCCCTCATGTTTCTCACCTCCCCGTCGTGCTGTGAGGGTCCCCGGCTCTCCATGTGTGCGTCCTGGATCTTCTCCCCCTCTGTGTCTCCCCCCTCCACCTCTCCCTCCGGTCCGGCAAGGTAGGAACCAGACATGGAGGACAGGGTGTCAGTGCTGATCTGAGAGTGCTGGCTGTGGGAGAAAGCCATGGACATGACTGACTGAGCCAGGCTACTGCTCACTGGGTCTGTGTGGGAGAGAGAGAGGAGGAGACAATTAACAGTGTTTTATAATTTGACACATTGGACACATTTTCCATTGCCCACCCCTGACAGCCCCAGCAGGACTACCTTCGGGGGAGGTGATGGTGGAGGAGAAAGGTGTTCCAGTACAGGAGGACTGGTCTATGGCTCCAGATGAGGATAGAGTCAGGTTCTCACTCTCTGAAGTTACACCACTCTGGAACAGAGAGAGTAAGGTCAAACATACACCGGACACAGACAAACACGCATACACAAACTGTGTCAGAATGTCAGTGTACCTCAAGTTGTTGTTTCCGGCGGCAGGCCTGAACCTCTGATTCACTGTGTTGTGACATCTTTCCCTCCTCCCCTGGCAGCACTGAAGAATTCTGGGAGATAGACCTGACACATCCCACAATGCAACAGTCAGAATCATAAACACCACAGCAAACACTCTAACAACTCTCCCTTTGTCCGGACATAAAAACACTACATGAATAGTAGCAGGTGTCCATCTGTGGACACATGCTCGTTGAACATCTCATTCCAAAATAACGGGCATTAATATGGAGTTGGTCCCCCCTTTGCTGCTACAACAGCCTCCACTCTTCTGGGAGGTTTTCCACTAGATGTTGGAACATTGCTGTGGGGACTTGCTTCCATTCAGCCACAAGAGCATCAGTGAGGTTGGGCACAGATGTTGGGCGATTACGCCTGGCTTGCAGGCGTAATCAGAACGCTTGCAGGCGTTCCAATTCATACCAAAGTTGGTCGATGGGGATGAGATCAGGCCTCTGTGCAGGCCTGTCAAGTTCTTCCACACCGATCTCGACAAACCATTTCTGTATGGACCTCGCTTTGTGCACGGGAGCATTGTCATGCAGAAACAGGAAAGGGCCTTCCCCAAACTGTTGCCACAAAGTTGGAAGCACAGAACCGTCTACAATGTAATTGTATGTTGTAGCGTTAAGATTTCCCTTCACTGGAGCTAAGGGGGCTAGTTGGAACCATGAAAAACAGCCCTAGACCATTATTCCTCCTCCACCAAACTTTACAGTTGGCACTTTACATTCAGGCAGGTAGCGTTCTCCTGGCATCAGCCAAACACAGATTTGTCCGTTGGACTGCCAGATGGTGAAGCGTGATTCATCACTCCCGAGAAGGCATCCAATGGTGGCAAGCTTTACAACCACTCCAGCCGATGCTTGTCTTTGCGCCTGGTGATCTTAGGCTTGTGTGCAGCTGTTCAGCCTTGGAAACCCATTTCATGAAGCTCCCAACGAACAGTTCCTGGGCTGATGTTGCTTTCAGTGGCAGTTTGGAACTCGGTAGTGAGTGTTGCAACTGAGGACAGAGACATTTTTTTCAGCACCCTGCGGTCACGATCGGTGAGCTTGTGTGGCCTACCATTTTGTGTAGCCTACCACTTCACCGCTGAGACATTGTTGCTCATAGACATTTCCACTTCACAATAACAGCACTTATAGTTCACCAGGGCAGCTCTAGCTGGGCAGAAAATTGACGAACTGACTTGTTGGAAAGGTGGCATCCTATGACGGTGCCACGATGAAAGTCACTGAGCTCTTCAGTAAGGCCATTCTACTGACAATGTTTGTCTATGGAGATTGCATGGCTGTGTGCTCGATTTTATACACCTGTCATTAATGGGTGTGGCTAAAATAGCCAAATCCACTCATTTGAAGTGGTGTCCACATACTTTTGAATATATAGTGTATTTTCTAATAGCTAAAACTTTAAAAGTAATAGGAAATTAATTCCTATTCAAATGTACAGTATGTTTGCATCCCAAATGGCACCTTACTCCCCATGTAGTGCACAACTCTTGAACAGACTTCAGGTGAAAACTAATGAACTTTTAGGGAATATGGTGCCATTTGGGACACAACCTATGTCTCCAGGTGTTTGCTCCACTTACTTGGAGCCGCTCTTCTTCAGTTTGAGTCCCTGGCTTGAGGTGGAGTGGTCCAGGGGGGACATGGAGTGTGCCGGGGTGGGGTGGGTCTCACTGCTGTAGGGGGGCAGGGTCCCCGAGATGTGGCCCCCAGAGAGGTCCTGCAGAGGGGGGGCAGAGGGAGACACACTCAGGGGCCCATTCAGAGCCTCCAGGAGGGACACGACCTCATAACCTGGGGGAATGTGATCCGACACCTGGGGAAGGGTGGGAGGAAAGGAGAGAGAGGAAGGATGGGACAGGGGTAGAGAGAACGAAAAAAAGAGATGAGCTGTTATATTGCTATACGCCAGCGGTCACCAACTAGTCGATCGCCACAAGTCGATCACCAAACGATTAAATCTTTTTGTGTTGCTCTGTTGGCGTGAAGGTGCACTTCATTCAGAAGCCCTCCCCAACCGGGTAGGCAAAGTGTTCCCATTTTGGACCATTTCATCTGTCTGAAAAGACAAACTCCACCTACCCTGTGGACCGGGAGATATGTGGCTAAATCGAGTGCACCTACTGCCCTGGCCAATCGGATAGCTAAAATCACCATGTCTACAGCTGTATATACAGTTGAAGTCGAAGGTTACATACACTTAGTTTGGAGAGCTAACCATGTCTTGCTCCCAGACAAACTAAACAACTTCTTTGCTCACTTTGAGGACAATGCTCGCTTTGAGGACAATAGAGTGCCACCGACACGGCCTGCTACCAAAACCTGCGGGCTCTCCTTCACCGCAGCCAACGTGAGTAAAACATTTAAACGTGTCAACCCTTGCAAGTCTGCCGGCCCAGACAACATCCCTAGCCGCATCCTCAGAGCATGTGCAGACCAGCTGGCTGGTGTGTTTACGGACATATTTAATCAATCCATATCCCAGTCTGCTGTTCCCACATGCGTTAAGAGGAATGTCATTGTTCCTGTTCCCAAGAAAGCAAAGGTAACTGAGCTAAACGACTTCTGTCATCATGAAGTGCTTTGAGAGACTAGTCAAGGATCATATCACCTCCACCCTACCTGACACCCTAGACCCACTCCAATTTGCTTACCGCCACAATAGGTTCTCAGATGACGCAATCGCAATCACACTGCACACTGCCCTAACCCATCTGGACAAGAGGAATACCTATTTAAGAATGCTGTTCATCGACTACAGCTCAGCATTTAACACCATAGTATCCTCCAAACTCATTAACCTCAAGACCCTGGGTCTCGACCTCGCCCTGTGCAACTGGGTCCTGGACTTTCTGACGGGACGCCTCCAGGTTGTGAGGGTAGGAAACAACATCTCCACCCCGCTGATCCTCAACACTGGGGTCCCACAAGAGTGCGTTCTCAGCTCTCTCCTGTACTCCCTGTTCACCCATGACTGCATGGCCATGCACGCCTCCAACTCAATCATCAAGTTTGCAGACAACACTACAGTGTTAGGCTTGATTACCAACAACGACGAGACGGACTACAGGGAGGAGGTGATGGCCCTTGGAGTGTGGTGTCAGGAAAATAACCTCACACTCAACGTCAACAAAACAAAGCAGATGATCGTGGACTTAAGGAAACAGCAGAGGGAGCACCCCACAATCCACATCAACGGGACAGTAGTGGAGAAGGTGGAAAGTTTTAAGTTCCTCGGCGTACACATCACGGAAAAACTGAAATGGTCCACAGACACAGACAGTTCGGTGAAGAAGGCGCAACAATGCCTCTTCAACCTCAGGAGGCTGAAGAAACTTGGCTTGTCACCAAAAACACTCACAAACTTTTACAGATGCACAATCGAGGGCATCCTGTCGGGCTGTATCACAGCCTGGTACGGCAACTGCTCCACTCACAACCGTAAGGCTCTCCAGAGGGTAGTGAGGTCTGCACAACGCATCACCGGGGGCACACTGCCTGCCCTCCAGGACACCTACAGCACCCGATGTCACAGGAAGGCTAAAAAGATCATCAAGGACAACAACCACCCGAGCCTCTGCCTGTTCACCCCGCTATCATCCAGAAGGTGAGGCCAGTACAGGTGCATCAAAGCGGGGACCGAGAGACTGAAAAACAGCTTCTACCTCAAGGCCATCAGACTGTTAAACAGCCATCACTAGCATTGAGTGGCTGATGCCAACACACTGAATCAAATCTCTAGCCACTTTAATAATTAAAAATGGGATGTAATAAATGTATCACTAGTCACTTTAAACAATGGCACTTTATATAATGGTTAGATACCCTACATTACTCATCCCATATGTATATACTGTATTCTATACCATCTACTGCATCTTGCTTATGCCGTTCGGCCCTCACTCATCCATATATTTATATGTACATATTCTTATTTATTCCTTTACACTTGTGTGTAAAAGGTAGTTATTGTGAAATTGTTAGATTACTTGCTAGATATTACTGCATGGTTGGAACTAGAAGCACAAGCATTTCGCTACACTCGCATTAACATCTGCTAACCATGTGTATGTGACCAATAAAATGTGATGTGATTTGAGTCATTAAATTTCATTTTCCAACCACTCAACAAATTTCTTGTTAACAAACTACAGTTTTTGTAAGTCGGTTAGGACATCTCCTTTGTGCATGACACAAATCATTTTTCCAACAATTGTTTACAGACAGATTATTTCACTTATGCTTCACTGTATTCCAGTGGGTCAGAAGTTTACATACACTAAGTTGACTGTGCCTTTAAACAGCTTGGAAAATTACAAAAAATTATGTCATGGCTTTAGAAGCTTCTGGTAGGCTAATCAACATAATTTGAGTCAATTGGAGGTGTACCTAAGGACGTATTTCAAGGCCTACCTTCAAACTCAGTGCCTTTTTGCTTGACATCATGGGAAAATCTCAAATGAGCCAATACCCCAGAAAACAAATTGTAGACCTCCACAAGTCTGATTCATCCTTTGGAGCAATTTCTAAATGCCTGAAGGTACCACGCTCATCTGTACAAACAATTGTATGCAAGTATAAACACCATGGGATCAGACAGACGTCATACTGCTCAGGAAAGAGGCGCGTTCTGTTTCCTAGAGATAAACGCACTTTGGTGTGAAAAGTGCAAATCACTCCCAGAACAACAGCAAAGGACCTTATCAAGATGCTGGAGGAAACAGGTACAAAAGTATCTATATCCACAGTAAAACGAGTCCTATATTGACATAACCTGAAAGGCCGCTCAGCAAGGAAGAAGCCACTGCTCCAAAACCCCTATAAAAAAGCCAGACTACGGTTCGCAACTGCAATTGGGAACTTTTTGGAAAAATGTACTCTAGTCTGAAGAAACAAAAATAGAACTGTTTGGCCATAATGACCATTGTTACTTTTGGAGGAAAAAGGGGGAGGCTTGCAAGCCAAAGAACACCACCCCAACTGTGAAGCACAGGGGTGGCAGAATCATGTTGTGGGGGTGCATTGCTGCAGGAGGAACTGGTCCACTTCACAAAACAGACGGCATCATGAGGTAGGAAAATGACGTGGATATATTGAAGCAACAGCTCAAGACATCAGTCAGGAAGTTAAAGCTTGGTCGCAAATGGGTCTTCCAAATGGACAATGACCCCAAGAATACTTCCAAAGTTGTGGAAAAATGGTTTCAGGACAACAAAGTCGAGGTCTTGGAGTGGCCATCACAAAGCCCTGACCTCAATCCAATAGAAAATGTGTGGGTAGAACTGGAAAAGTGTGTGCGAGCAAGGAGGCCTACAAACATGACTCAGTTACACCAGCTCTGTCAGGATGAATGGGCCAAAATTCACCTAACTTATTGTGGGAAGCTTGTGAAAGGCTACCCGAAACGTTTGACCCAAGTTAAACAATTTAAAAGCAATGCTACCAAATACTAATTGAGTGTATGTAAACTTCTGACCCACTGGGAATGTGATGAAAGAAATAAAAGCTGAAATAAATCATTCTCTATACTATTATTCTGACATTTCACATTCTTAAAATAAAGTGATGATCCTAACTGACCTCAGACAGGGAATTTCTACTAGGATTAAACATCAGGAACTGAGTTTAAATGTATTTGGCTAAGGTGTATGTAAACTTTCGACTTCAACTGTATACAATACCAGTCAAAGGTTTGGACATACCTAGTCATTCAAGGGTTTTTCTTTATTTTTACTATTTTCTACATTGTAGAATAATAGCAAATACATCAAAACTATGAAATAACACATATGGAATCATGTACTAACCAAAAAAGTGTTAAAACAAATCCAAATATATTTTAGATTTTGTAGCCACCCTTTGTCTTGATGACAGCTCTGCACACTCTTGGCATTCTCTCAGCCAGCTTCATGAGGTAGTCACCTGGAATGCATTTCAATTAACAGGTGTGCCTTGTTAAAAGTTCATTTGTGGAATTTCTTTCCTTCTTAATGCATTTGAGCCAATCAGTTGTGTTGTGACAGCCTGGCGCTCGAGGGCGCCAGGCTGCCCATCACTACGCACACCTGTCACCATCATTATGCGCATCAGCCCTTCATTGGACTCACCTGGACTCCTTCACTTTGTTGATTGCCTCCACTACATCTGTCTGCTTCTCAGTTTGCTCCCCGTGTCAGCATTAATGTTGTTTTGTATTCCCTGTCCAGACGCTGTCTGTGTTTTGTTTCATGTCCATTATTTATTAAATGTTCACTCCCTTTACTTACTTTTGTCACCCAGCATCTTTCCTTACAAAATGCTGACACCAATGTTGGAAGCATTTTTTTGTTTTTTGTTTTGGGTGCTGTCGGGTCCAGGTGCCGCTGCCGAAGGAACCGGGGGTGCAGCCGACTCGTTAGGCACCTACCCCTCAGCCGCCTCGTCATGCTCCCACGCCTCAGCGGGCTCGGCAGGCTCCCATCCCGCATCATGCCTCAGCCGGCTCGTTAGGCTCCCACGCCTCAGCCGGCTAGTCAGGCTTCCACGCCTCCGCTGACTCGTCCGGCCCCCACGCCTCGACCGGGCCGTCAGGCTCGCTTGGGTGGCGCCCCTAGAAGGGGGAGTACGGTCACGCCTGCTCCTGCTCCCCTCTCTGGCGCTCAAGGGTGCCAGGCTGCCCATCATTACGCACACCTGTCACCATCATTATGCGCATCATTGCTTCATTGGACTCACCTGGTGCCACGGATCTCTCGTAACTGTTATTACGCACACCTGTCCCCTATTCCCACTGATTAGTACTTGTATAAGTGTGCCCTTTGGTTTCCATTTGGCTGTCGTTTATTGTTACTATGTTCGTTGGTGCGTGTGAGTACCTGTGTTTTGGCTTTTTTGCTTTTTTTTGTGTGGATTGTGCAGATGATTACAGGTCTCGTCCCGTGTGTTAATCATTGTGCGCATGTGTTATTTATTTGAGGTACTCCTCACTCTTTTGTTTTGGGTTTCTACCCTGTGTTTTGTTACGTGTTTGTATGGTATTCTTCCCAATGCCTTTACACAACACACCGTACTTTGGGCTTAATTTAAATAAAATATTACGTAGTCCTGTGCCTGTCTCCCGAATCTCTTCATACCAACGTGACACCTGGACTTCTTCACTTTGTTGATTGCCCCCTCTATATCTGTCTGCTCCTCAGTTTGTTCCCCATGTCAGCATTAATGTTGTTTTGTTGTCCCTGTCTGTGTTTTGTTTCATGTTCGTTATTTATTAAATGTTCACTCCCTCTACTTCCTTCTCGTCTCCCAGCGTCTGTCCTTACACAACCCAATTGAGATGGTTTGGGATGAGTTGGACTCAGCATATGTGGGAACTCCTTCAAGACTGTTCGAAAAGCATTCCAGGTGAAGCTGGTTGAGAGAATGCCAAGAGTGTGCAAAGCTGTCATCAAGGCAAAGGGTGGCTACTTTGAAGAATCTCAAATATATATTTTATTTGTTTAACACTTTTTTGGTTATTACATGATTCCATATGTGTTATTTCATAGTTGTGATGTCTTCACTATTATTCTACAATGTAGAAAATAGTAAAAATAAAGAAAAACACTTCAATGAGTAGTTGTGTCCAAACGTTTGGATGTTACTGTATGTATATACACTGCTCAAAAAAATAAAGGGAACACTAAAATAACACATCCTAGATCTGAATGAATGAAATATTCTAATACTTTTTTCTTTACATAGTTGAATGTGCTGACAACAAAATCACACAAAATTATCAATGGAAATCAAATGTATAAACCCATGAAGGTCTGGATTTGGAGTCACATTCAAAATTAAAGTAGAAAACCACACTACAGGCTGATCCAACTTTGATGTAATGTCCTTAAAACAAGTCAAAATGAGGCTCAGTAGTGTGTGTGGCCTCCGTGTTACTGTATGACCTCCCTACAATGCCTGGGGTTGCTCCTGATGAGGTGGCGGATGGTCTCCTGAGGGATCTCCTCCCAGACCTGGACTAAAGCATCCGCCAACTCCTGGACAGTCTGTGGTACAACGTGGCGTTGGTGGATGGAGCGAGACATGATGTCCCAGATGTGCTCAATTGGATTCAGGTCTGGGGAACGTGCGGGCCAGTCCATAGCATCAATACCTTCCTATTGCAGGAACTGCTGACACACTCCAGCCACATGAGGTCTAGCATTGTCTTGCATTAGGAGGAACCCAGGGCGAACCGCACCAGCATATGGTCTCACAAGGGGTCTGAGGATCTCATCTCGGTACCTAATGGCAGTCAGGCTACCTCTGGCGAGCACATGGAGGGCTGTGCGGCCCCCCAAAGAAATGCCACCCCACACCATGACTGACCCACCACCAAACCGGTCATGCTGGAGGATGTTGCAGGCAGCAGAACGTTCTCCACGGCGTCTCCAGACTCTGTCACGTCTGTCACATGTGCTCAGTGTGAACCTGCTTTCATCTGTGAAAAGCACAGGGCGCCAGTGGCAAATTTGCCAATCTTGGTGTTCTCTGGCAAATGCCAAACGTCCTGCGCGGTGTTGGGCTGTAAGCACAACCCCCACCTGTGGACGTCGGGCCCTGATACCACCCTCATGGAGTCTGTTTCTGACCATTTGAGCAGACACATGCACATTTGTGGCCTGCTGGAGATCATTTGCAGGGCTCTGGCAGTGTTCCTCCTGCTCCTCCTTGCACAAAGGCGGAGGTAGCGGTCCTGCTGCTGGATTGTTGCCCTCCTACGGCCTCCTCCACATCTCCTGATGTACTGGCCTGTCTCCTGGTAGCGCCTCCATGCTCTGGACACTACGCTGACAGACACAGCAAACCTTCTTGCTACAGCTCGCATTGATGTGCTATCCTGGATGAGCTGCACTACCTGAGCCACTTGTGTGGGTTGTAGACTCCGTCTCATGCTACCACTAGAGTGAAAGCACCGCCAGCATTCAAAAGTGACCAAAACACCAGCCAGGAAGCATAGGAACTGAGAAGTGGTCTGTGGTCACCACCTGCAGAACCACTCCTTTATTGGGGGTGTCTTGCTCATTGCCTATAATTTCCACCTGTTGTCTATTCCATTTGCACAACAGCATCTGAAATTTTATGTCAATCAGTGTTGCTTCCTAAGTGGACAGTTTGATTTCACAGAAGTGTGATTGACTTGGAGTTACATTGTGTTGTTTAAGTGTTCCCTTTATTGTTTTGAGCAGTGTATGTAATTTTTTAAAAGTGTGTGTATGTGTACATATCACCGAGTGTTCCTCTGAGTCAGAGGTCTGGCAGGTGATGACGGGGTTAAATCTGGCAGGAGAGAGAGGACTCAGCTTCTTCTTCATGGCTCGGACCTGCAACAGCGCCCGGAACGCTGAAGATGCATTATAACATGCTTAAGTATTGATGTGAAGGTCTTATGCAGCATTATAGACTCACACAGTCTGCAGATAGGGCAGCTGTTAGCCTGATAACTGAGCATGTATTACTGTAGGTATTGTTATGAAGGTCCTAAGCATCTAAAAACTATTGCTATGAAGGTATTATTGTAAAGTGGCTGCTCCACTGGATGTCATAAGGTGAACGCACCAATTTGTAAGTCGCTCTGGATAAGAGCGTCTGCTAAATTACTTAAATGTAAATGTAATGTAAATGTATTAGGAATGCCAACATATGGCTTACAAAGGTCTTATGTAGCATCATAGACATAAACTCACGCAGTCTGCAGATGGGGCAGCAGTTGGCCTGGTAGCGGAGTGTGTCTGCACAGGCATTGCAGAGACACAGGTGTCTGCAGGGCAGGATGAGTGTGTCTCGGACATCCGACAGACACACCACACACTCCGCACTGTTATCACTGATCTCATCATCCACAACCTGGGGCCAACATAGTCAATCATTCAATCAATACATAAATCAATCAATACATAATTTACATTCACAAAGCAGTATGGTAGCTTGAGCAAGCAATATTGTAAAAATAATTCAATTCCTTTGCATATTCATAGGAAACAACTTTGCCAGCATTATCATGTCATAAAATAGCCAGATGGAAATGTCATTAGCTAGCAAAGTTTGTCAAAAATAGCTAGCAATGCTAACGTTAGCTGGCTAAAATCCGGTGGCCTCAGCTCAATCTTCGCAAGCTAGCTAATGTTATACTGCATATAAAGTCAATCTGGAGACATCAAAATGATGACAAAGGTGTTTCCTACTAGTTATTTGACTTCCTTTGAATGTCATTGTATTTCAAAGCCACTGTAATGAACTTTTGATTAAATCTTCTTCAGCACTAATTGACAATGTATTGAGTAGAAAGCTCAGTCGGGCATCAGTCCAAAACGAATGTTCAAAACAATATTGTGACGAAACATGCAACTTATGAATACTCTAACCAATTCTACAGAGAGTGATTTGGAAAGTTTTTAACAAAAAGCATTGTGATCACTACACTGTAACGTAAAACTGTAAATTATACGGTAATTTTGGATATAATCAACAGTAAAATACTCTGAAACGTTTTAGTGCAGCATACTGTAAATTATGGTGCATTGTGGGAAAATGTTGTGGAATTGCTGTATTTCGATTGGTACTCTAATTCTACCCCACAGAAAACAGTACTGTACCATATCTTTGGAATGACAAAAATCTTTTGACGACTAGTGGATACATGATATAGTTTCTGTCTCATTAACATATTTTGAGGGGCACCTTGTAAGAGGCTATATTTATTGCACCCGTGAGAGAGAAGGCAGTTCAAATTGATCTCCTATGTGGTTATAATGCCCCATCTAATGGTATAAGGGGAAGAGTTACAGGGTGTTGTTGAGTGGTGGTGTCCTGTCCTCCCAGGCTGTTGGTCTGGTGTAGGACCAGATATAATTCAATTAGGGTGGTGGGTTTTTAATGATGGCAGGGTAAGTTTTTTCCTTATTTTGTGTCATAAAGTATAATGAATTTATACACCTGTCCTGTTGGTGGTGGTAATGAGAAGAAGAAGAAGGTCATGGGTTCCCAAACTTTTTCACATAGGCCCCCCCCTTCTAGCACTGGGGAACATCCCACCCCCCTGTGCTGGTGTGTGCCAAGTCTATTTCTATGGGCACAAGCACTGTTCTTGACTCAAGTTGTTCACATCCCTCTTTAATTTTCTTATAATGCTATACATTATGCCATGTCTAATGTGTATTTGTGTGATATTTGAGTGACAGGAACATTACTACAAAATCTATGGCCTACAAAAACTAGCTAAAAAACGTTAGCTGACATGGGCTAGTTGATCGGAACATTTCTGACAAGTTATAAATAGCTCTCTAAGGTATGCAATGACTGACATGATAAGAGGAAAACTGATGATGCACTACTCATGAGTATGATGCACCCCCGAATCCCCCCGGCCGCCCCCTTGCCCCTCCTAGGGGGCACGTCCCACAGTTTAGGAACCACTGGTATAGGGGAAAAATTGGAGTGGCAACAAGTCTTAAACCTTAAATGGTTGAGCATTTTGCCATGTCCCTTTGGTCTGTTTTGCCCTGTAGTCACTACCAGTTTGGAAGCCTTTGTGAATGCCTCTAGAAGTGCAAGTGATATAAACACCAAATATTCATGAATAAACCTGCTGTAATATGTAAACACTTCACCTAGCAGCCAACCTGCTTGCACCAATCCCTTGTAATTACAGTAAAATACTGTGAAAAGCAAACTCCTCCCCTCCGTTCATTCATTCATTTATTCCGATGTACTTCTTTTTTTACAGTAAGATAAGGTCAATTTTACAGTATTGTACTGTGCTTTGATATCCTATTTATATTACAGTAGGTGAACTGTAATATGACACACATCATTTTACTTGCCACTGAGCTGCCTGTAAGCTACTGTCAAATTCATAGGAACCCCTTTACAGTGTAGGCCCTAAACAACCAAATTCTCAGCTGTGTACCTTTGATTCTTGGCTGTTGTACTTGTTCTCGATGCCGTAGATCTCTTGAAGAAGGTAACTCACTCCATCTACCTGGAGAGGACAGGAAACATGTTGGGGATGAGAGAGAAGGTTTCAGTATAAAACATACCAGGAATGATAGTGAAAGGGGGAGCGAGAGATTGGAAGAGAGAGGGGAAAGAGAGGTAAGCAAGGCAGGAAAAAGGGATGGTAAGGTACAGTTCAGAGTGAGATGAGATGAGATGAGAGCAGGAGGAGAGAGAGAGAAGAGGAGAACTTGGTGGAAACAAACTCACCACTTGTTTCTGCTTCAGAGGTTTGACACAGTAGCTTCCGTCCATGTGCTGTGGAACAAACAGTAGATACTTAGCCAATGCTTATACCAGTCCAGTCCCACTGGACAAAGACATCAGTTCAACGTCTAGTTTTAATTTACATTTTATTGGGTTACATTTACATTTTACATTTAAGTCATTTAGCAGACGCTCTTATCCAGAGCGACTTACAAATTGGTGCATTCACCTTATGACATCCAGTGGAACAGTCACTTTACAATAGTGCATCTAAATCTTAAAGGGGGGGGGTGAGAGGGAATACTTATCCTATCCTAGGTATTCCTTAAAGAGGAGGGGTTTCAGGGTTGTCAACTAACATGAATTCAACGTGAAATCAACATAAAATTTAACCACGTGACTGGGTTTTAAAAGTTGAATGAAAAAAAGACAAACATTCCTCAAATTCCTTTAAGTTGATGACTCCACTCAGTTTATTTATGTGTTGAAATGATGTGGAAACAACGTTCATTCAACCAGTTTATGCCCAGTGGGATGCTTTTAAATCCAGAGTCAACTGCATCTCAAAACATGATAGACAAACTTTAAATTAATTGAACACACATCCGATTCCAAGCTCCTTACCTTTTCAAAGGTGGCCAGGAGGACATGGGAGTGACCCATGTGATCTTCCCCCTCGTCTACTGTCGCTTGAATGACCATGGGAAACACATCCTTATCCATGTCAAACAGCAACTTTTAAGACGGAGGGAGAGAGAGAGAGAGAGGGTGGAGGAAGAGAGAGAAAAGAGGGAGATAAAGATAGGTTATACACTGAAACACACACACACATACTTCCTACTAATATGAATAAACACACTCACACGCTCACACACACACAGCCCATACCTCCTCATCGGCCCACTCTGACAGGTTGACGGAGTGTGAGGGCAGACAGAACTGCTGACAGACTCCTCTCTTAAAGTGCACCATTTCTGACTGGAGAGAGCTGTCCTGAGGAAGGTAACTATAGGAGATACACACTCTTAGAAAAAGAAGATGATATCTAGAACCTTAAAGTGTTCTTCAGCTGTCCCCATCAAATAACCCTTTGAAGAACCCTTTTTGGATGTAGGTAGAACGCTTATGGTTCCAGGTAGAACACTTTTGGGTTCCAAGTATAACCCATTCTACATGTTACCCAAAAGGGTTCTACCTGGAACCATAAGCGTACCATAAGGGTTCTCCTATGGGGACAGAGGAAGAACCCCTTTGGAAGCCTTTTTTTCTCAGAGTGCAGAAAGATAAACACACATGCATGCACACACACACAGACTTACATTGGCACTCTGTTGTGGAACTCCTCTATAGCTTGATAGTAGATGGTGATGGCCACCTGTGTGTCAGCATCGAAGGTGAACTCTATGTTGTAACAGGCTTTGCTTTTCCCTGCCACTTCCTCCCCTGGCAGCTTCAGGCCGTCAATACACCTGCCATACCACACCGAAACACAGATAGCATCATCTACACACCGTTACAATTAGCATAGTAAGAGTAAAGGGAGTAATCACAGGACCCAGAACAAAGTTTGCGAAAGCCTCCGGCCAGCTACTCGACTTGGTTCTGGGGGGGATAAGTGGAGATGTTGGACTAGTGCAATAAAACACAGGCTAAGCGTAAGTGAAATAATAATAGTAAAAGGGATATAAATTACAAATCAATTGTGTGTTTTGTGAGAGATACTCACCGTACAAGCCTCAGCGTATCCTTACGGATGTTTATAAGGCTTCATAGCGTCTTCGCTGGCTCCTGAGGTGGTGGGGCTGCATAGGGGAACTGTAAAGGAACCAAACACAAAAGGTCACATCAACAACAACAAAACAAAAGGGTCACATGATCTGATGTATTAATCCCCAAGCCCTTGATCAGGTGTGTTGGTGCTGGAAAGCTTGCACACTATCTGCACACCCTATCTGCATACCCACTTAAAACATTAGATATCTTTTCTTTACACAATTGTTTTACTGTACTTTGCACAATCTTTGCACAAACCGTGTTTTTGTTGCTGACTCTGTGTAAGAAGAAAGTTGAGTGGGTCTAAAAATGTTTTTAATGTCAGACGCTTAACTATTTCATTGACATTATTCTTTCTTCTTACTGGCACTGATCTTCCTGATACCGGGCTATTAAAAAATAATGTTTAAAGTGCGGTAATCTGGATCTGTGGTTGTTATACTGTACCTGTTTTAGAATAATACACTTACTGTGCACTTAAGTCATTTTGGATAAGAGTCTGCTAAATGACTGAATGCACTGTAAAAATGTGTATGGAAGAACCTTTGAAACACTATTGAACATGCCGTCTAGTAGGAATGGAGGATGTGGTTAGATACCTCCACAACCCTCTTCTGGGACTAAGGGGAGGTGTGTGTGTGTGTGTGTGTGTGTGTGTGTGTGTGTGTGTGTGTGTGTGTGTGTGTGTGTGTGTGTGTGTGTGTGTGTGTGTGTGTGTGTGTGTGTGTGTGTGTGTGTGTGTGTGTGTGTGCGTGCGTGCGTGAGTGCGTGTGTGTGGTTTACAGGAAAGGTTCCTGATGGGCCCAGATGTGTTATTATACTGAATACTGTACCATTCATTAAAACACACACACCAAGAGAATTCTGCTATGGGATCTGTAGAGTAGGAACAAGGCTGTTTTTCAGTACAGGGAAGACACACGCATTCATGCACACACTCACATAAACACTCCCTTCCCTCTCTCTTTGCAGTCTGAATATGACTTTATTACAGCAGTCAACTGCTGTTAAATCCCCAATATATTAGGCCTGAGTGTTTATAGCTGTCGAGGTCCAGCCACACACACGGGCACACATAATACAGGCTATACATATCTAGTGCAGGGGGACTAGACCTATGCTGCAGATCACAGTTAACAACTCAGGGACAGATGAGAGAAATGTACTGAGTGGGGTAGGGAGATGTGGTTCTGCATTGCCATCTGCTTAGAGAGGGCAGTATGACTTATATAGCAGGATATGACGAGCGAGAGAGAGAGAGAGAGAGAGAGAGAGAGAGAGAGAGAGAAGAGAGAAAGGGAGAGAGAGAGAGCGTTTGAACTGCTTTGGCTGTAAAGCTATTATGACCCCACTCCTGAAAGCTAAGATCCTCTGGAGCATGGATGTGCTTTCTGTTCCCCTCATAAGAATATAGTTGAACAGCCCTGTCATAGCCCTTCTATGGATAGCCTTTCCACTCCCTATTTAATCTTGCGACTGACTGGGTTCGAACCAGGTCTTCTGCATGTCACAAGACTGTCAGTCCACTATGTTAGCCCATATGGATTAGTTCAGGAAGCTAACAGAAGTCTTCAAATCTCCAGTAAGGTTCATCGAACCCCCTCGGTTACAATTCACCCCCCTTTGACCTCCCACTCAGAGATCACAGCACCAATATAACTGACTGGGTTCTAAATCAGACCTACTGCACAACAACACTTACAGTGGTAGACAGAGTAGTCTCGTAAATACCAGACTGATTATCACGTGTAGTAAACCATTCATGTAAGCTCGGGGGATTAGGCCGCTCGCAAGGCTATGAGGTGAGCAATCTTGGCTGAGACATGTAGACGTGTTAGTTTGGCTAATGAGGGTCTAACCCAGGTCTCCTGTGCACCAGATAATGCAACTTTTCAGGTCTTTTCAGACAAGTTACTCATCACATGAATGTGGTTACCGAACTACCTGTGTTACACTTCTCCTCCCATTTACCTCCTCCTCCTAACAAGGCGAGACCCAAATGCAGACACATGAGGCAGATGGTTGGAGTCTTACAATGTTTATTAATCCCAAAGGGGTAGGCAAAAGAACCGTCGTGGAAGGGCAAAAACCAGATCAGAGTCCCAGAGGTACAGAGTGGCAGAAAGGCTTGTGGTCAAGGCAGGCAGAATGGTCAGGCAGGTGGGTACAATGTCCAGAATCAGGCAAGGTTCAAAACCGGGAGGACTAGAAAAAGGAGAATGCAAAAAGCAGGAGAACGGGAAAACCGCTGGTTGACTTAGAAACATACAAGACGAACTGGCACAGAGGAACAGGAAACACAGGGATAAATACATTGGAGAAAATAAGCGACACCTGGAGGGGGTGGAGACAATCACAAGGACAGGTGAAACAGATCAGAGCGTGACAAAACGAAGTCAAAGGACCAATGTTTAGGGTTTTAGCTCAACAGGCTAACACATTCTTAAGCCAGTCAGTCACATGTTAACCTTATAATATCTACTGTCAGGACCCGGTTACGAACCCGGGTCTCCGGAGTGAGAAACAGTCACTAAACCAACTGAGCCACGAATAGTCAGCAGAACCCAGAAGATGAGGCAGACACAGCAGTACTTGAGACGGTGTATTTAATGAAGTAAAAAGTGAAGTTCTTCAGGAAAACATGTAACTCCACAACCTCAAAAGGAATTCCACAAGAACAAAGGTAATCCTCCAAGACAAAAAGGTAAATCCACAAGGTGGAAGGTATAGCACAAAAAAAGCCTCAAAAGATACTTAAAAACAAACAAACAAGAACAAAAAACAGAATTCCACAAGAGAGTACTAGGGCTGGTTGCTAACATACAAACACAGAGCAAAGAACTGAGTAAAACAAAGGGTTTAAATACAATCAGGGGAAACGAGGCACAGGTGCAAATAATAATGGGGATCAAGGGAAAAGAAAAGGTCAAAAGGCACAACGGGGGCATCTAGTGACCAAAAACCGGAACAACCCTGGCCAAATCCTGACAATCTACAATAAATCAGCCCATTCCGGCCCATTCTTTACCTTGAGGCCCCCATACCGGCCCTTTTCCTCCAGGCCTCCACCCCCCCCCCCCATTATTTTCCTCCAGGCCCCCACACTGGCCCATTCTTTTCCTTGAGAACCCCATTATTAGCCAGATCATTTAAATTTTGCGCAAAAAACTACAAGTTAGACAGGCCCACTGGGCTAAAAAGGGACCAGCCTACATGTCCATGTCCTCCCCTGCTTAAAACTAGACTGTGTAACACAAACTAACACGTTTTCAGGTCTCATGTAAGGCTTGAAGACTTGCATTAGTGTAGCAGATGGGGATCTGTGAAACTCACTCCTCAGCCTGAAGTGTCACCCCTTGCGCAATTGAAGAAGGCCTTTTTTAATAGTAGGATGAGTTGGAATGCTTCAGGAGGGTGTTTTCGAGGAAGAAGTCCTTAGTTCGAGTCTATATATGAGCTGAATAAGGGGGAAGCGGTACTTGTTAAGCAAGCTGCATGCCGTCCTTTACATGAACTTCCTGAATGTATCCCTCCCTATAGGCTTTAGCTAAGTGTACTAACACAATCTTGTGAGATACAGGAGACCTAGTTCAAACCCAGATCAAAGTTAAATAGGGAGTGGAAAGGCTATCATTAGAAGGGCTATGACAGGGCATTTAAACTATATTCTAATGGGGGTCAAATGTAGTTTTTGTGTGAAACTCCCTTCTAACGCATCCTGCCATCATCATAGAGGGAAACAGAAGGCATGTCCATGTTCCGGAGAGTCTTAGCTTTCAGGAATGGGGTCATAGTAGTTCATAGCCAAAACATTTCAAATGCTAGAGCCAAATTCATTGGAAGAGCATTTATTCAACATGCCACAATGGCTTCAGAAACCGCCATCAGTTTCTGTTTACCAAAGGAAACGTTTGATTCTATGTGCTGTTCTCTACCTTTCCTGGCTGGTAAAGTACCAGGTGTTGTCTTTGGTTTTGAACCTGAATTTAAAGAACTGAATTTGAAAACTGAATCTGAATGGATCTGAGAAGTTGAATGTATGAAACTCTGATAAACTTTAAATTATAGTTTGTAAACGTAATACACAGACAATTAATGTAATATCTACCATAATGAAATTGAACAGGCCTATATAAATATATATAAATGAATTTGAATATTCAATTGAATTTATATATAATTTTTAAATTAATGCAATATTCATTCAATTCCACTTCAATTCATGAAATACAAATTCAATGACTAAATTTGTACATTACAAATTTAAAAACATGACATTTAAATTCAATTTCCTAATACAAATTCAAAATGATGAAATTCAAATACAATTCCTGTTGTCACTGAAATCGCTACATACCACACCCCCAGTCACAGACTTCTATGGTATTCCCCATGACTTACAGCAGAGATGATGAAAATTGCGATCGGAGGTATTTGGAACAAAACCTGCCGCCCAAATGGTACCCTATTCTCTATATGGTGCAATACTTTTAAACAGAGCCCACTGGACCCATAATTAGACAGATAGTATTGTAGCTGGAGACTTAGAAGCTAGTGTAGTGTAGTGTAGTGTAGTGTAGTGTAGTGTAGAGTACTGCAGTGTACTGTGTAGTGTAGTGCAGTGTAATGTAGTGTAGTGTATTGTACTGTACGGTACTGTGTAGAGTCCTGTGTAGTGTAGTGTAGTGTACTGTGACAATCCGTACCACCACTGGTCTGGTTCCCAGAAAGTTGAGGTCGGTGTTCTCTCCGAACAGGTATCCCTCGGGGTGGGTGGAGTCAAACTTCTCCCCGCCCATGATGAAGTGGCTGGCAAAGTAACTTCCTGTGGGGAACAAGAAGAGGAATTGAGCAAACCTGATCCTAAAGATTCAACCTCCTCATATACACAGAAGCCCAATTCTGTTTCTCCCCTTTTACATGAACATAGGACAGTTACAGGAGCTCATTGAGCTAGGTCAAGGTGTTCCAACCCTGGTTCCCGGGGGAATAGGTTGAGTAGACATTGCCTCTAACCACTGATCTTAGATCAGAAATATCTTAACCACATATTTGAGAATATATGCATATAATACATCCTCCAAATGCAACGTCTGCCTACACCCACACATTGTCTCAATTATTTATTTGTATTTTTAATTCCCTCAAACACCAAATGAGGTTTAGCCAATCATTTGATCTCCATCAGTTTCGTGGGAATATGCATTTATAAATTATTGAATGATCTCAGCCTACAGTGTAGGCCTAACCAGTGGCGGGCGCTGATTGGCTGAATACCCAATGGTGGATGGAGTTGTCAAGAAAGCATTAGGACAGAAATATGATGCCAAGTTTTCGAACTACCAGTAGTTTCTTTTTGAAGATGTATAAAGCAATCTGTGCATTTGAACAGCAGCATGAATACTCATGTTTCACTTTTGGATGTCATAAACCGAATGACCATTTCTGCACATGCTGCCACTGTTTAGAACAGATTAGAACATACTATTTACCATTTAGAAAGAGCAGCCAGCTCATGAACGCATGCAGATGCAATAAATGAAAACACATTATCTTACTGGGAATAGCTTACATAATGTCACAAAGCATGATGCGCTAGCCAGTTCACTTTCATTCTGAAATAGCTTCATATTTCCGAGTTAGAACGATATTAGTTTAGATAGACTTGAAATTGCTGCTTATCAAAGGTAGATAACTAGTTCATTTCACCCAGAAAATGTACCAAACTACCTCTCAATGTTTCTCAAAATTACTGCAGCTCGCTAATGAATTTGATCATCCTTTGTGATTACAACCGGTTTTATGCTGTTTTAATCCACACAACACGTCGCCCTGTCATCTACAATAGAACATGATGAACACCATGGCATGGTAGAAACAATCAAATTTGCCAGCCACAGTCATGCTTTTTTGTCCTACCAGATCAGCGATGAGAAGGTTCTAGCTTGTGTATCCCTCTGTCATTCAACTCTTGTTGGATGTAGATGTCCAGTTTATCAGGTCCCAGACTCCCATAACTGTTATGATGATTTATTTACAAGTGAATTACAATTAGCTTTTTGCTTTAGCGCCACCTGTAGCTGAATGAGCAGATCTAGTTTCATGTGCGGAAGAAAGCCGTCTGGAGCGAAAGACTCAGTGGGAGACAATTGAGCGCTCCAGTACAGTCCATTTGCTGTTGAACAGCTGTGCTGTTGAAATGTATGCTATGAAATCCTGCAATTTCATTGAGGCAATTCCCACTCTTAGCAAGTCACTGAGGGGCACAATAGTACGTTTGTTTTTATCAACTGAGTGTACAAAACATTAAGAACACCTTCTTCATATTGAGTTGCACCCCCCGTCCCCTTCTGAATCATTGTACCATCTCAACCGCTGTGAAATATATTTTACATAACCAAAAATATTATATTTTCAGCTGCTTGAAGCTGGTGTACACATCTAAAAGTAAAAGATGCAAAAATGTAAGAACGAGAAGCATAAAAATAGTGCACATGAAACAAATCTACCGCTTCTAAGATTTGCTTCAATGCGAATGATATGTATATAACACATTCTAATGTGAATTTGGTAAGGGTCACTCAAAAAGTTACATAGTGCAGCTTTACATTTTGGCGCATATTTATTTTTCACTCAAGTAATCAACCTAAATCTCATAAGAAATTAGGTGGTGTTTTCGCTTCAATAGTAACGTTATAATATGCTATTATATTCAGTTATGTTATGTAGAATACAAATAAAACATTATGTGACTTTACAGACATTGATTCAGCTTTGATCTAGACCTAATGGAGCACAATAGTGAGAGGTGTCTGAGCGACGCTTGTGTGCGCTGCATCAGCAGTACACCCCTGCACACTGCAATCTTCAGTTGGCTCCTTTTTCCTATTTTAATTGGAATTGTAAAAAATGAATGTGGTATAATGCTTTTCAGCGTCATTCTGCTGGGGGGCTGGTGGTCAGGCTGATACTGACCGACCAACATCACATAGGCCTCGTGTTTTTCCACGTGTGTTTCAAACATGACAATTATGATTGGCACTCTGGTAAACATCCACATTTAGCCACCCTAGCACTGAGGCCTATAGGTGCGGACAGTATGCAGGGCATACGGGGTATCGGACACCTTGTCCTCTGATGTAATGATTGTGATTCATCATTATATTTAAATAATAGATCATACAAATAAGTAATGGGCCTATAATTATCTGAATATTAATAAATATGCCTTATAATATCCTAATAACATATCCCTATGTCTTTTTTCCCAAACCGAGAAGGCAGATAGATATAGGCTGTCCTGGAATATGCTGTGGGTTGAGTGGGATCGCTCCTGTTAGGCTACTGTCGTCTATGGGGAACAGGCACCTACCAGATTTTGGTGGATAGCGGTACACCGAGGTGGACGGTATATCGACCTCTTCCACTCCTGCGTTCTGTCTGCTGGTCAAAACTCCCATTTCCACAGAAAACAAAAGCTCAAATGAACGAACATAACAAGAAAACATTCGCTATTCTCTAAAACCCCTTTACCCCCTTTCATTTAATCAATTTCGTGCTGCCATTTCCATTTTTTTAAATCTCGGTTTATGTCCTTGGTTCCCTGCCGGTGGCAGCTATAGCCTGGTTGTGCTCGTTCTGGGATTAGTTGTTGTTCTTGTCTGCTTTATCCAAAACTCAGTGGGGTTGGTGTTGTCGCCAAAACCGATCGCTAGTTTGTTTTCTGACAGAAAAGCAGTAGTATGCACCCCTTTAATAGCAAAGCAATTTATCCATTCACTTCGTGACGCATTATTCGCTCCAATTCAGCGCGTTTCGGGGGAAAACGAGGTCTCTCACTATTTATCACTGTCAGGGCCGGCCCTAGCCTTTTGCAGGCCCTAGGGTCCCTCACATCGCAGGCAAAACATTTTAGTGGCCCCCTCTTGACAGAGGAGATAAATAATTGAAGATTCCTGATATAATTAGGCGTAGAGAAAGTTCGGCAGTTTTTAAGCTAATTTATTTTACAGTACAGCTACTATAGGGAAGAGCCAGGATGAAAGTACCATGCCCATTTTCACAAATGACAAGAAACTAGAATTTTGTATTGAGGCATGCACGTGCCTAATACAGAAGATGACCTCCCTGCAAGATATCAGCATGCTGTGTCAACATTTGAAGGTTGTTTTAAGCGAGGTAAAGTAAAAAGAATGACCCGGAATTGTTTTTCAGTTGTAGAGTTGTGTTTCTTTTACGTTTCCAAACATATGTTATTTTCTTAACCCATCTAGTGACTTAATGACAGCATAGGTTTGAACTATTGTGCTAGATAGTCTTGGATGCTTGCAAGGAGAAGTTTCACAGTGAGAGGGGTGGGACGGAAGTAACAAAATGTTACTTTTGCCCCACAATAACTTAGAATGTGTTTTCATTTGTGTTTCACTTGTTTATTGACAGAATATTGACAGGACATGTCCAGAAATAGGGTCAAAACAACAGACAGAGCAAGGTTTCATCCATAGACCTACAAAAGAGCTTCCCAGAAGTGCTGATAGGAGTCCAGTCAGTCAGGGGTGCAGCAAAAGCACATGGTGTGTACCATGTTACACTCTAAAGATACTGTAGGAGGTTGAAGGATAGTCCTAATGCCCGAATGCCAGCCTACAGAGCCCACAACAAAGTATTTAGTGAGGAGCAAGAGAGGAGTCTGAAGGAGTATCTGTTAAGGGCTGCAGATATTTACTTAAAGAGGTAGTCTTACACAATATAAATGGCCCAAAAGTGCAAACTCACAATTATAATTATTTTTTAATTATGTTTAAAAGGATAAAAGTTTTTTTTACATAACAAAAAAAAAAAAAATGTTGTGTTTGTTATTTAAGTAAGGAAATGTGCATATCAGCTTGCCCAACGCTATCGCTTCAAGTA
Source organism: Oncorhynchus gorbuscha (assembly GCF_021184085.1). Classification (NCBI taxonomy): domain Eukaryota; kingdom Metazoa; phylum Chordata; class Actinopteri; order Salmoniformes; family Salmonidae; genus Oncorhynchus; species Oncorhynchus gorbuscha. The sequence continues at coordinate 83,732,070 of NC_060178.1, read as the reverse complement.
TCCTGAGACCTGCGACACCAAGGAGATGTCCGGGAAGGATTGGTTTACTTCTTTCCGCCAAAGGCACCCCAGCTTCTTCATCCGCCAGCCACAAGCAACAAGTCTGTCAAGGGCGACTAGTTTCAATCCAACAAACCGCTCCCAGTTCTTGGAACTGAACGACACCGTCTATGACTGTAGCCTATTGCCGCTTTGATGACTTATGATTGGCCAACAAGGATGGGCCCAGGAATGATGTGATAAAGGGCAGAAGGAGAAGATCGACTGCCATCCGCACTGATACACCTGTTAACAGTAAGTGTGCCATGGAAATTGAGAAAATAAATTAAGTGAGACCAAAGGCCAAACCAAAGGCCAAGCGCAGCTTGAATGAGTGTGGCAAGAGGGCTCAAAAGAGAGCTAACCAGAAGCGTGCCACTAACAATGTCACATGTCTCGTCTAAAAGGAGTTTTTTGGCTCTGTCACACCCTGACCATATTTTGCTTTGTATGTTTCTATGTTTTGGTTGGTCAGGGTGTGATCTGAGTGGGCATTCTATGTTGGATGTCTTGTTTGTCTATTTCTATGTCTGGCCTGATATGGTTCTCAATCAGAGGCAGGTGTTAGTCATTGTCTCTGATTGGGAACCATATTTAGGTAGCCTGGGTTTCACTGTGTGTTTGTGGTTGATTGTTCCTGTCTCTGTGTCGTTTCACCAGATAGGCTCGGTCACTTTGGTTTTTCTTTTTCACTTGTTTTGGAAGAAGAGAACAAGCGCCATTCTCCTTGCGGAGATGGTGCTAAATCCATCAACACGGTCGGTCCCTGGGATTGGGCTGGCCAACACGATTCGGTTTGCTTGGAAGGAAAAGGAGTTGGAGCCTTTAGGACGGGAATCCTTTGGAAGGATAATATTGATGGGGATTCTAAAGCTGACGGTGAAGGACGTGTTTTGTTTCCTAGGCAACTCGCTGGAGGGAGCATACGACGTGGCACTATATACAGAAGAAAAACACGATGATATCCTGAGAAGGGCAAGAGCAGTGGGAGGTGAGAGGCCGATGTGCCACTACGATATAACAAGCCTGCCGAAGAATAACTTTAGGGTTGTAACTGTCAACATTTACAACCCTTATGTTAAGGACAAAGAGGTGAGGGCTTTTCTGGGGAGATACATGGATAACGTCTCCTCAGCAAGGCACCTCAAAGACTCCCTTGGGTTTTGGAATGGGAGGAGAGGCTTCCAGGCCCTCCTCAGAGAGGACCAAAGGGACATGGTGGCTACCTCCATCCTCCTGCTATGTTCTCCCTAGGGGCTGACAGGGGGACGTTGTTTTATGCACGTCAGCCCCCATTTTGCAGGCGCTGTATGGCCTACGGTCACATATTCGCCTCGTGCAGTACACGATAATGCAGATTTTGTGCATCTGAGGATCACGAGGCGAGAGATTGTGTCAAGCCTAAGACGTGCCATGGGTGTGGCTCGTCAGCACACCTGTGGCGGGGGTGCCCGGCCCGTCAGAGGTCATAAGCGTCTGCGGCTGGGGGGGGAGCAGGTGCGGGGGATGGGGGAAGAAGAGGAGGGGAAGGAAGCACGCCTCATGACCAGAGTTCAGGTCCAGAGGGGAAGGCCACAAGGAAGGAGGAGGAGCCAGAAGCGGCGGATGGAAGAGAGAAGGAAACGGAAGGCACGGGAGTAGGAGAACCAGAAAAAGCGGCGGAAGAAGGCAACCGAGTGGAGGAGCATGAGAGAGAAGAAAGCGAGGGAGGAGTGGTGGAGAAGGAGACAGTGGAAGAAAAAGTGGACTGGGGGAAAGTGCCCTGGTGGAAGAGATGAGGGGTATGGTGGAGGAGCTGGCGGGCGGGGGGGTGGTGGTATCTCTCCACTGCCGCCATCACCAAAGGAGAGTATGAAGAGGAGGGGGCGATTGGCCGACAGTGAGGGGGGTGGCCAAGAGAGTGATGGGGGCGGGAGAAACCTCTGGGTTGCTGCTGGTTTCCCCAGGCCCTCAACTTCTGTTGGGTGGGGTCACACCTAACAAGACTCAGGACTGGGTACAAGAGGAGGTGGGGAGTTTTTTGTTTGGGGACTCAGCCTCCCCAAATTTTTTTCCAAACCAGCTGCAACACTGGGGAGGGGGAGGATTGTGGGGGTAGACCCAGGGTGCAGGGCACCCCGGAGCCAAACACTATTCCTGCATCCTGGGATGATGTGATGGAGGAAGAGGGGGGATGTCGGGATTACGGATGGTGTTCTCACCGGTAGATATGGAGCAGGGGAGCATCGGGTGAGTCTCCTGTTTATGTTTTGTTTTCTGTCTGGGTTTAGAATTTGAGTGTATTACATGTTTTTATTTTTTTCATGGAGTCTAATTTTACTTTTGTTAGTTTAAATGTAAGGGGTTTAAGGGATTTTGTTAAGAGGAGGGCGGTTTTTAGTTATTTGGAGGGTGTGGGGTTTGATTTTTGTTTTTTTACAGGAGGTTCACCTGAGGGATGGAGGGGATGTTATTAGGTTTAAGAGGGAGTGGGACAAGGGGGAGTCGGTTTGGAGTGTTGGGGTGGTGCACTCATCGGGGGTAGGGATTTTGTGTGGGCACAGGGAGGTAAAAGTGGAGGATTCTTTTGTGGTAATGCAGGGGAGGGTTATAGGGATGGATGTCAAGATAAGGGATTGTAAATTTAGATTAGTGGTGGTGTATGGGTCACAGGTGGTGGCAGACAGGAGGGAGATGGTGGACTGTCTGACGCCCCTGTGTGTCACAAATAGGAAATTAGTGATAGGGGGGGATTTTAATACAGATTTAGGAAGAGGGGGGGATAGCTGTGCGGGCGCCATTGCCAGGCTAATGGCTTGCCATGGTCTGGTAGATGGTGGTCTGCACACTACTCCGAAAATGGACGGTCCTACATGGCGCAACTCCAGGGGGGTTGAGCGGAGGCTCGACTATATTTTTGTATCCAGGTCTTTGGGTAAGTTGTCTGGGAGGCTGTTGCCTGTTTTCTTTTTGGATCACGGAGGGGTGCTCCTGCAGGTGGGGTCGCCAGTCTGCCTCTTTGGTAGGGGGTACTGGAAACTAGATCGGGATGTGCTGGAGGAGCAGGCTTTTGTTGACGGGTTTTATGGTTACTTTTGGAGGCTTGAGGGCCTCCGGTCCATGTGCGAGGGGGTGTTAGAGTGGTGGGAATTAGTTAAGGTGAGGATTAGGGCTTTTATAATAGGCTATTGCAAGAGGAAAAAAAGGGAGGAGAGGAGGGAGGTGGATCGTATCCAGAGGTTAATTGAACTCTAATACGAGGCAGGCAACCTCGGCGGGTCGTTTGACTGGGAGAGATCCGCAACCCTAAATGCGCAGCTCAGGGAGTTGCAGGAGCAGAAGGCTCGAGCTTTCCTTGAGCGTGTGCATAGTGGCTTTCTAGAACATAATGATACTTGTTCTGCTATGTTCTTTTAAGTTGGTTAGGGCAAGACAGAGTAGGAAGGTAATGCATGGTGTTAGGGAAGAAAATGGTAGTATAGTTAGAGAACCAGAGGATATGGTCAGGGTGACAACTGATCATTTCCAAGGTTTATTTAAGGAAAGGGAAATAGATGTAGAGCAGGGAAATGTGTTTTTAGAACACTTGTCCAGGCGGTTGCCGGAGGACATTAGAGAAGTGATGGAGGCCCAGATCTCACTAGAAGAGGTTGAGAGCGCTCTTAGGAGGATGGGAAAAGGGAAGGTGCCTGGGATAGATGGGCTGCCGGCTGAGTTTTATCTCAAGTTTTGGGGTATACTTGGACCAGTGGTCCTCGAAGTCTTGAAGGCCATCCTTGAGACGGGGGTCCCGGGGGGATCAATGGCTGTTGGTGTGCTGTCACTTTTATATAAGAAGGGGGAAGTAACAGACCTTGGCAACTGGCGGCCGTTGACCATGCTGTGTGTAGATTACAAGCTACTTGCAAAGGTTTTAGCAGACCGGTTGCGCACAGCCCTTCCCTACGTAGTTCATGAGGATCAGACGTGCGGGGTAGAGGGCCGCTCTATTAGATGGAACCTACAGTTAATCAGGGACTCCATCGCTTGGGTTGAAGATAGAGGTCTGCCTTTAATGGTAGCAGCGCTAGATCAGGCGAAAGCCTTCGATCGCGTGAATAGATCCTTTTTATCCAGAGTGTTAGGTCGATTAGGATTTGGGGAGAAGTTTATAGGATGGATTCGTACATTATATGTCGGAGCGGGGTGCCGAGTTAGTGTAAATAGTCACTTGGGTGACGTTTTTGACCTCTCGTCTGGGGTCAGGCAGGGGTGCCCACTCTCGGCTCTCCTCTTCGTTCTTTACATGGAGCCTCTGGGGGCTGCCATTAGGGCAGACACAGGGGTGGAAGGTTTGCTGATCGCTGGAAGTGGTGGGCTGCGTGTTAAGATGACGCAGTACGCCGACGACACTTCCTTGCTGTTGTGCAAGGACTCGTGCCTGACAAGGTCCCTTGCCATCTTTGGGGATTTCACCCGAGCGTCGGGAGCAGTTCTGAACCATGCAAAGTCTTCCGTCAAGTTTTTCGGAAGATGGCGCGGTAGAACGGATGTGCCTGGGGGGTTATCTCTCTGTGAGGGGGCCCTGAGGATTCTCGGGGTCCATTTTGAGACCTCCGGCTCAGCGACGCTAAACTGGAACATGCGTATCACAGTGGTACAGAGGAAGCTAGCAATGTGGAAAGCTAGGTATTTGTCTTTTATGGGCAAAGTCCTGGTCCTAAAGGTGGATGTGTTGCCGTCTCTTTTGTATTTGGCATACATCTACCCATTGCTGGCTTGTCTGAGGAGGCCTCTAGTGAGGCTTGTGTTTCAGTTTATGTGGAGTGGCAGGTGCGAGTGGGTCGCCAGGGCACGCATGATCTGTCCCATCGGGGAGGGAGGTAGGGGGGTACCACATTTCCCCCTCAAGCTGGACACAATTTTTGCTTCTTTCTTGTTAACGGAGCTTGCTCAGCCAGTGATACACCCGTCCGGTTACCTCCTGCGGGTGTTTTTCTCGTATCAGGCGAGAAGAATAATGGTGTGGTCTAACACAGGTCCTCGGGCGGAACAGCTGCCGTGGCACTTTGGTCATGCGGCCAAGTGGCTGCGTGCGCACCCTGAGGTTGAAGTTGCCCGAGTAGGTTTTGATCACAGGCACCTGTACGAGGAGGTCAGAAAGGCAGGGAGTCCGGCGCCTGTAGTGGGCATCTCGGAAGTGGTCTGGGAGGGAGTGCAGGCGCTGGGTCTGGATAACAGGCTCAAGGACCTGAATTGGTTGAGCCTTCATAAGTGTTTGCCGGTAAGTTCCATCTTGTACCGGTATAATTTGGTGCAATCCCCCACCTGTCTAAGATCCTCTTGTGGCAGGGAGGAGACTGTGCGCCATGTCTTTTGGGACTGTGCCTTTGCCGGAGTAGTATGGGCTAGGGCACGGGTGTTGTTAGGTTTGGTAAAGGGGGATTTTGTATTGACGTGGGCCAGGTTAGAGAGGGGTGTATGGAGAGCGAGAGGGACGGATAGGGACAGGTTTCTGCTCTGGCTTCTCATGAGTCTCTTTAAACGGGGGCTGTGGGAAGCAAGGCAGAACATGGTGAAGACAGGGAGAGATTGGTGGGTGGAAGAGATAGTGAGGAGGGTGGAAGGAGATTTGAGGGGGGAGGATGAAGAGGGAGGAGAGGAAGTGGGGGCAGCATGCTGCTCGGGAGAGGTGGAAGGGGGGGTTTAGGGCTGGGTGTCATTTAGATTTGTAAGAGGATAGATTAGGGACGGGGAGATAGGGAGAGGTATTTTGTAGGGTGACGGGGAGGGAAGATGCCCCCTGAGGTTTTGTTTGGGGTTTATGTTTTAGTTTAATTAGTTTATTTAAAATACCATTATTTGTGTATGTATGTAAATTATGAGTTGTAAAGAATGAATGGTATTGAAGATAATAAATTATTTTTTATAAAAAAATAAAAATTAAAGATAGGGCTGTTTTTTGGTTTTACACGTTTATTGTTTTTGTTAGTTTATTCATGTCTTTATTAAAAAAACATGAATAACCACCACGCTGCGTTTTGGTCCGCCTCTACTTCACCTAAAGAAAACCGTTACAGGCTCCTCCAAGCCAGGGAGGTCTGGGTGCAGTGCCTGTTCTGCTTGGGAGGTCGCACGAAGACTGCACTAAAAAAGAGCAGCCCATATATCTCTGACACTTGTAAGGAAGAGTAGAACAAACACAAATGCAAGGGTTAGCTAAGGGTTTTTGTTCTACAGTGCTTCTATAATTATTTTTTGAAATGGTTATTGTTCATGCACCTCTTATTGCCCTTTCTTTACTGATGTTTAAATTGGCAGTACTTTTCCATTTAGGTCTTAACTAATTAGGCCTACCTTGAATAATTCTGACAAGAAAAGCTTGAGCGCAACTGATTGGTAAGGCATGATGATTCGGGTAGAACAGTCATTGAAAATTATGAAAAACATCTCCTACTCTGTTGCCATGAAAGTGAATGAGGAATAATGTTTAATATAGCTATAATGTAACCCATTTTAGTCTGATTCATATTGTAAGGCAACATGTGGATGTTATCTCATGGTTAATTGTCATATATATCGAACCTATAGCAATAACATCTGCTAAGCACGTGTATGTGACAAATATTATTTGATTTGATTACTCAAATCAACACATACATGAAATTATGGCTGATAGTACATTTGTTGAAGGTAATATTATTACAAACCAGAAATAAGAGCACAGACCAGCTCTATCAAACTCTGAGTAAATAGGAAAGATCTAAACGTGTTACTTCTATCCCGACTCTCCCCTAATCTATTTTACCGTAACAAAAATGTTACTGAAATCTAATGTACAGTACCAAGTCAGATACTGTAATCTAATTACAATTACAGCATATAATTGTAATTACCAAATGTCATATAACTCAGTTGAAAGGTTTAAAGACATTTACATTTTGGTTATTTAGTGGGTGCTCTTGTCCTTCGCAATTTACAATTGGTGTATTCAACCAAGGTTAATTAATAAAACACAGATCACTGTCATAGCAAGTAAAACATCTTTGTAACCATCACTGAAAATGTTTAAGTTAAGGATACACGGGTATTCAAAATAATTTGAAGGTATGCGTCAAAATCGCACAGCAGTGTACTTCAAAGCCGTGTGCCGACGCCTGTATCACTTTATCAGAAGCAAGTGATCAATGATGTCTGAAGCCTTGTTTCGTCTAACAACCACCTGATTGGTTTGGTATAGGTTTTGGTAGAAGACAAAAAAAGCTATGCTGTGCATGCGCTATGGAGTGTGGGACATCATCTATAATAATTTGGTTGCTCTGAATTCTTTTGACATGCAGGTGCCACTAGTGTAAACTTTGTTGATCATACTTCTGTATACTTCTGGCCCTTCCTTGGACACTGTGCTATCTAACCTCCAAACGAGCTTCAATGCCATTCAACACTCCTTCCGTGGCCTCCAACTGCTCTTAAACGTTAGTAAAACCAAATGCATGCTTTTCAACCGTTCGCTGCCTGCACGTGCACGCCCGACTAGCATCACCACCCTGGATGGTTCCGACCTAGAATATGTGGACATCTATAAGTACCTAGGTGTCTGGCTAGACTGTAAACTCTCCTTCCAGACTCATATCAAACATCCCCAATCCAAAATCAAATCTAGAATCGGCTTTATA